>NW_028121162.1:0-2500 GCF_965183815.1 Platalea leucorodia
CTAACCCTAACCCTAACCCTAACCCTAACCCTAACCCTAACCCTAACCCTAACCCTAACCCTAACCCTAACCCTAACCCTAACCCTAACCCTAACCCTAACCCTAACCCTATCCCTAACCCTAACCCTAACCCTAACCCTAACCCTAACCCTAACCCTAACCCTAACCCTAACCCTAACCCTAACCCTAACCCTAACCCTAACCCTAACCCTAACCCTAACCCTAACCCTAACCCTAACCCTAACCCTAACCCTAACCCTAACCCTAACCCTAACCCTAACCCTAACCCTAACCCTAACCCTAACCCTAACCCTAACCCTAACCCTAACCCTAACCCTAACCCTAACCCTAACCCTAACCCTAACCCTAACCCTAACCCTAACCCTAACCCTAACCCTAACCCTAACCCTAACCCTAACCCTAACCCTAACCCTAACCCTAACCCTAACCCTAACCCTAACCCTAACCCTAACCCTAACCCTAACCCTAACCCTAACCCTAACCCTAACCCTAACCCTAACCCTAACCCTAACCCTAACCCTAACCCTAACCCTAACCCTAACCCTAACCCTAACCCTAACCCTAACCCTAACCCTAACCCTAACCCTAACCCTAACCCTAACCCTAACCCTAACCCTAACCCTAACCCTAACCCTAACCCTAACCCTAACCCTAACCCTAACCCTAACCCTAACCCTAACCCTAACCCTAACCCTAACCCTAACCCTAACCCTAACCCTAACCCTAACCCTAACCCTAACCCTAACCCTAACCCTAACCCTAACCCTAACCCTAACCCTAACCCTAACCCTAACCCTAACCCTAACCCTAACCCTAACCCTAACCCTAACCCTAACCCTAACCCTAACCCTAACCCTAACCCTAACCCTAACCCTAACCCTAACCCTAACCCTAACCCTAACCCTAACCCTAACCCTAACCCTAACCCTAACCCTAACCCTAACCCTAACCCTAACCCTAACCCTAACCCTAACCCTAACCCTAACCCTAACCCTAACCCTAACCCTAACCCTAACCCTAACCCTAACCCTAACCCTAACCCTAACCCTAACCCTAACCCTAACCCTAACCCTAACCCTAACCCTAACCCTAACCCTAACCCTAACCCTAACCCTAACCCTAACCCTAACCCTAACCCTAACCCTAACCCTAACCCTAACCCTAACCCTAACCCTAACCCTAACCCTAACCCTAACCCTAACCCTAACCCTAACCCTAACCCTAACCCTAACCCTAACCCTAACCCTAACCCTAACCCTAACCCTAACCCTAACCCTAACCCTAACCCTAACCCTAACCCTAACCCTAACCCTAACCCTAACCCTAACCCTAACCCTAACCCTAACCCTAACCCTAACCCTAACCCTAACCCTAACCCTAACCCTAACCCTAACCCTAACCCTAACCCTAACCCTAACCCTAACCCTAACCCTAACCCTAACCCTAACCCTAACCCTAACCCTAACCCTAACCCTAACCCTAACCCTAACCCTAACCCTAACCCTAACCCTAACCCTAACCCTAACCCTAACCCTAACCCTAACCCTAACCCTAACCCTAACCCTAACCCTAACCCTAACCCTAACCCTAACCCTAACCCTAACCCTAACCCTAACCCTAACCCTAACCCTAACCCTAACCCTAACCCTAACCCTAACCCTAACCCTAACCCTAACCCTAACCCTAACCCTAACCCTAACCCTAACCCTAACCCTAACCCTAACCCTAACCCTAACCCTAACCCTAACCCTAACCCTAACCCTAACCCTAACCCTAACCCTAACCCTAACCCTAACCCTAACCCTAACCCTAACCCTAACCCTAACCCTAACCCTAACCCTAACCCTAACCCTAACCCTAACCCTAACCCTAACCCTAACCCTAACCCTAACCCTAACCCTAACCCTAACCCTAACCCTAACCCTAACCCTAACCCTAACCCTAACCCTAACCCTAACCCTAACCCTAACCCTAACCCTAACCCTAACCCTAACCCTAACCCTAACCCTAACCCTAACCCTAACCCTAACCCTAACCCTAACCCTAACCCTAACCCTAACCCTAACCCTAACCCTAACCCTAACCCTAACCCTAACCCTAACCCTAACCCTAACCCTAACCCTAACCCTAACCCTAACCCTAACCCTAACCCTAACCCTAACCCTAACCCTAACCCTAACCCTAACCCTAACCCTAACCCTAACCCTAACCCTAACCCTAACCCTAACCCTAACCCTAACCCTAACCCTAACCCTAACCCTAACCCTAACCCTAACCCTAACCCTAACCCTAACCCTAACCCTAACCCTAACCCTAACCCTAACCCTAACCCTAACCCTAACCCTAACCCTAACCCTAACCCTAACCCTAACCCTAACCCTAACCCTAACCCTAACCCTAACCCTAACCCTAACCCTAACCCTAACCCTAACCCTAACCCTAACCCTAACCCTAACCCTAACCCTAACCCTAACCCTAA
>NW_028121162.1:7500-10000 GCF_965183815.1 Platalea leucorodia
ACCCTAACCCTAACCCTAACCCTAACCCTAACCCTAACCCTAACCCTAACCCTAACCCTAACCCTAACCCTAACCCTAACCCTAACCCTAACCCTAACCCTAACCCTAACCCTAACCCTAACCCTAACCCTAACCCTAACCCTAACCCTAACCCTAACCCTAACCCTAACCCTAACCCTAACCCTAACCCTAACCCTAACCCTAACCCTAACCCTAACCCTAACCCTAACCCTAACCCTAACCCTAACCCTAACCCTAACCCTAACCCTAACCCTAACCCTAACCCTAACCCTAACCCTAACCCTAACCCTAACCCTAACCCTAACCCTAACCCTAACCCTAACCCTAACCCTAACCCTAACCCTAACCCTAACCCTAACCCTAACCCTAACCCTAACCCTAACCCTAACCCTAACCCTAACCCTAACCCTAACCCTAACCCTAACCCTAACCCTAACCCTAACCCTAACCCTAACCCTAACCCTAACCCTAACCCTAACCCTAACCCTAACCCTAACCCTAACCCTAACCCTAACCCTAACCCTAACCCTAACCCTAACCCTAACCCTAACCCTAACCCTAACCCTAACCCTAACCCTAACCCTAACCCTAACCCTAACCCTAACCCTAACCCTAACCCTAACCCTAACCCTAACCCTAACCCTAACCCTAACCCTAACCCTAACCCTAACCCTAACCCTAACCCTAACCCTAACCCTAACCCTAACCCTAACCCTAACCCTAACCCTAACCCTAACCCTAACCCTAACCCTAACCCTAACCCTAACCCTAACCCTAACCCTAACCCTAACCCTAACCCTAACCCTAACCCTAACCCTAACCCTAACCCTAACCCTAACCCTAACCCTAACCCTAACCCTAACCCTAACCCTAACCCTAACCCTAACCCTAACCCTAACCCTAACCCTAACCCTAACCCTAACCCTAACCCTAACCCTAACCCTAACCCTAACCCTAACCCTAACCCTAACCCTAACCCTAACCCTAACCCTAACCCTAACCCTAACCCTAACCCTAACCCTAACCCTAACCCTAACCCTAACCCTAACCCTAACCCTAACCCTAACCCTAACCCTAACCCTAACCCTAACCCTAACCCTAACCCTAACCCTAACCCTAACCCTAACCCTAACCCTAACCCTAACCCTAACCCTAACCCTAACCCTAACCCTAACCCTAACCCTAACCCTAACCCTAACCCTAACCCTAACCCTAACCCTAACCCTAACCCTAACCCTAACCCTAACCCTAACCCTAACCCTAACCCTAACCCTAACCCTAACCCTAACCCTAACCCTAACCCTAACCCTAACCCTAACCCTAACCCTAACCCTAACCCTAACCCTAACCCTAACCCTAACCCTAACCCTAACCCTAACCCTAACCCTAACCCTAACCCTAACCCTAACCCTAACCCTAACCCTAACCCTAACCCTAACCCTAACCCTAACCCTAACCCTAACCCTAACCCTAACCCTAACCCTAACCCTAACCCTAACCCTAACCCTAACCCTAACCCTAACCCTAACCCTAACCCTAACCCTAACCCTAACCCTAACCCTAACCCTAACCCTAACCCTAACCCTAACCCTAACCCTAACCCTAACCCTAACCCTAACCCTAACCCTAACCCTAACCCTAACCCTAACCCTAACCCTAACCCTAACCCTAACCCTAACCCTAACCCTAACCCTAACCCTAACCCTAACCCTAACCCTAACCCTAACCCTAACCCTAACCCAACCCTAACCCTAACCCTAACCCTAACCCTAACCCTAACCCTAACCCTAACCCTAACCCTAACCCTAACCCTAACCCTAACCCTAACCCTAACCCTAACCCTAACCCTAACCCTAACCCTAACCCTAACCCTAACCCTAACCCTAACCCTAACCCTAACCCTAACCCTAACCCTAACCCTAACCCTAACCCTAACCCTAACCCTAACCCTAACCCTAACCCTAACCCTAACCCTAACCCTAACCCTAACCCTAACCCTAACCCTAACCCTAACCCTAACCCTAACCCTAACCCTAACCCTAACCCTAACCCTAACCCTAACCCTAACCCTAACCCTAACCCTAACCCTAACCCTAACCCTAACCCTAACCCTAACCCTAACCCTAACCCTAACCCTAACCCTAACCCTAACCCTAACCCTAACCCTAACCCTAACCCTAACCCTAACCCTAACCCTAACCCTAACCCTAACCCTAACCCTAACCCTAACCCTAACCCTAACCCTAACCCTAACCCTAACCCTAACCCTAACCCTAACCCTAACCCTAACCCTAACCCTAACCCTAACCCTAACCCTAACCCTAACCCTAACCCTAACCCTAACCCTAACCCTAACCCTAACCCTAACCCTAACCCTAACCCTAACCCTAACCCTAACCCTAACCCTAACCCTAACCCTAACCCTAACCCTAACCCTAACCCTAACCCTAACCCTAACCCTAACCCTAACCCTAACCCT
>NW_028121162.1:15000-48359 GCF_965183815.1 Platalea leucorodia
CCTTTGGCCTCTGACCTCTTGACCTTCTGTACCTCTGACATCTTGACCTCTGCCCTTGTGACCTCTGACCTGTGATCTGTTCCCCTCTTCATCTGGGACCTCCTGATGTCTTGTCCTGTGATCTGTTGACCTCTTCACCACCGCCTGGTGCCCCGGAGGTGTTCCTCTACTGTTTGGCTGTCCTCTGTTGGCCCTTTTTGTGGAGTGACTTATTTATTTATCCCACCTGTAGAGAGTTCTATATGTATAATAAAAAGAAAAAAAATAAAAAAACCAAGAAAGAATAAATCTGGTGCAGCAGTACAAAATGGTTCCTACCCTGGGAGTAATTTTTTTATACTTTTTTTTTTTTTAAACTGCCACAGAGTATACCATTTTCTACAGCTGCTCTTCAGTAATAATGAATGGAAAGTAAATAAATTTTTAATTAGAAAAAAGTTGCTATGCTAAGAAACAGACAACACCACACACACAACCCCAAAAATGAAACTTAAAGGGAGACACAAAGAAAAGAACGTCCTACACCGAAAACAGAGACCACCACCAAAGGAGAAAAACAACCAACCAACCAACCAACCACACACACACAAAGAACACCAAAAACCAAAATCAAACAATAAACTTCATTAAAACTATTTTTAGAATTTCGATTCAATTTCTCTCACTTTCGACAGCCTCCCAAAGTCCAATACTACCTGCCTGCACCCCTCGGTACGGCCGGAGCCCGGCTCAGCAATTGCAAACGTCCGGGGATTCCTCCCACACCAAAGGTGCCAGGACCAAAAGCTCTTGCTGCTCTTTAAGGAGCCAGGCAACCCCATTCACAGCCCCACAAACGCTGGCGCTCTCTCTTGCGACAGCCTCCCAAATTCCAATACTAGCTGCCTGTGCTACTAAGTACAGCCGGAGCCCGGCTCAGCAATTGCGAACGTCCAGGGATTCCTGCCACACCAAAGGTGCCAGGACCAAAAGGTCTTGCTGGTGTTCAAGTAGTCATCGAGACCCAACAAAGTCCTAAGACACACAAGACACACCACGCAAACTGCACAACAACAGACACAGCCTGGAACCGCCCTGCCCGGCACACGCTGCCATCCTGCTGAAGACTAACCTGCTCCCTTATACCCGACCAGAGGGCACTGTTCCCAGACAGCCCTCTCCGCTGCGCTACACTTAGAAACCCCACCCCGCAACGGCCAACCTCGCACCCTCCCTCCCCCGACCCCTCTCCGGCACCGGAGCCGCAACTTAGCTTGCAGACAGCCACGAGTCCAAATCCATCCTGGACGAGGAAAACCACACTCGGCCCGCTGCATTCAGCCTGCCGTCACCAGGTTCCGCTCCACCGTCTGCGAAACAAGAACAACGCCGTCAGTCAGCATCACAGCAGTCATCACAGAGCTATCGCACAACATCCGCCGCCTCAGACGTGCCAAGGCATGCCGCTGAACCGCTCCGTACCTACGCCAGAGTCCGACGCCGTGGCTCTGGTCGCTTCCAGCACCTAGGATACAAAGAGACACAAAATGACCTATGCGCTTGCCAAAAACACACCAGCCCCACGCTCCCTACTCCCCAGCTCACCTCAAACGCTCCTCCGCTTCCAAATGCGACCCGCACAGAGCCTGCAAAACCAAAGAGAAACACTGCAACTCCATGGCCATACAAGACTTGGCTATGAGACACCAACGCAAACCACAACCACCTCACCTTCCAGGAACGCTCCTCAGCGGGCGGCATTGCCCCTCCAAACGGCACCTACAAAAACCAAAGCCAAAAGGCACTTCCTGAAACACTGCCCAAAACCACAGCCTGCCCACACCTATCCCCTTCTCCCCCTCCTTTACCTTCAACAGCTTGCCTCCCCCGCCTCCGTCACTTTGGGTTCCCGCTTGGAGGCTGGCGCACCACCTCTAAGATGCAAACAACAGGGGTGGCTTAGAACCGCACCAGCCACACGCAGCACCTGAAAAATAACCCCTCCTTCAGCCCACCCATCCCCGAGTCAGCTCCAGGGCCCATACCCCACATTGCTCCTCGCTTGGAACCTTCACGTTAAAAAAAAAAAAAAAAAAAAAAGTCAGAAACACCATAAAGTAGTCAAAGAACCACCAGTCACATCTTCCCTCTAACCCCTCAGCTACTCCGTCCAACCCGACTGAACCACCTTTGCCTCAACAGTCTAGGCAGAGCAATGCATTAGCCACAGACCCTTCGCACTACTCCACCTACCCCCTGACTCTACACCCCCCGGGCAGGGCGGCTCCAGGCCACACGCACACCCCGACGATCCACAGCGCACTACAAACAATGTGCCTTAAAAGACGAGAGAGAGAACTCTCGGTAATAAGAACGACACCCGGACGGAAGACGCCGTCCGGCGAGAAGACCTGCGGGACCGTGACGGCCATGTGATGAGGTTCTACGGCAGCCCCAGAAAAAGAGAGGAACGTCACGGCCCCCGACAAGGGGTTATTCTGAAAACCGAGAGGACGCAGGCGCAACAATCCCGGCTTCAAGACCTAAGAACGTAAGGACGCAGGCGAGAAAGCCCAGTCCACAAAAACGGACCGCAAGAGAGCAGAGCTGCTGACGCAGCCGAGAACGACGCCGCAAAAAAGGACCGCCTGGAAACCTCCCAGATGCCAGACCGATCCACGCCGCACGTTTGGAACGCCAGAAAAGAAGTGCCCGATCGGCACTGGGTCGACGGATACACGCGTTCGAGATGCTAGGGATGATGCCCAACTCACAACACCTGAGGCGCACGGCACCCTCCTTGGGCACAAAGGCAACATCGAGACCCAACAAAGTCCTAAGACACACAAGACACACCACGCAAACTGCACAACAACAGACACAGCCTGGAACCGCCCTGCCCGGCACACGCTGCCATCCTGCTGAAGACTAACCTGCTCCCTTTACCCGACCAGAGGGCACTGTTCCCAGACAGCCCTCTCCGCTGCGCTACACTTAGAAACCCCACCCCGCAACGGCCAACCTCGCACCCTCCCTCCCCCGACCCCTCTCCGGCACCGGAGCCGCAACTTAGCTTGCAGACAGCCACGAGTCCAAATCCATCCTGGACGAGGAAAACCACACTCGGCCCGCTGCATTCAGCCTGCCGTCACCAGGTTCCGCTCCACCGTCTGCGAAACAAGAACAACGCCGTCAGTCAGCATCACAGCAGTCATCACAGAGCTATCGCACAACATCCGCCGCCTCAGACGTGCCAAGGCGTGCCGCTGAACCGCTCCGTACCTACGCCAGAGTCCGACGCCGTGGCTCTGGTCGCTTCCAGCACCTAGGATACAAAGAGACACAAAATGACCTATGCGCTTGCCAAAAACACACCAGCCCCACGCTCCCTACTCCCCAGCTCACCTCAAACCCTCCTCCGCTTCCAAATGCGACCCGCACAGAGCCTGCAAAACCAAAGAGAAACACTGCAACTCCATGGCCATACAAGACTTGGCTATGAGACACCAACGCAAACCACAACCACCTCACCTTCCAGGAACGCTCCTCAGCGGGCGGCATTGCCCCTCCAAACGGCACCTACAAAAACCAAAGCCAAAAGGCACTTCCTGAAACACTGCCCAAAACCACAGCCTGCCCACACCTATCCCCTTCTCCCCCTCCTTTACCTTCAACAGCTTGCCTCCCCCGCCTCCGTCACTTTGGGTTCCCGCTTGGAGGCTGACGCACCACCTCTAAGATGCAAACAACAGGGGTGGCTTAGAACCGCACCAGCCACACGCAGCACCTGAAAAATAACCCCTCCTTCAGCCCACCCATCCCCGAGTCAGCTCCAGGGCCCATACCCCACATTGCTCCTCGCTTGGAACCTTCACGTTAAAAAAAAAAAAAAGTCAGAAACACCATAAAGTAGTCAAAGAACCACCAGTCACATCTTCCCTCTAACCCCTCAGCTACTCCGTCCAACCCGACTGAACCACCTTTGCCTCAACAGTCTAGGCAGAGCAATGCATTAGCCACAGACCCTTCGCACTACTCCACCTACCCCCTGACTCTACACCCCCCGGGCAGGGCGGCTCCAGGCCACACGCACACCCCGACGATCCACAGCGCACTACAAACAATGTGCCTTAAAAGACGAGAGAGAGAACTCTCGGTAATAAGAACGACACCCGGACGGAAGACGCCGTCCGGCGAGAAGACCTGCGGGACCGTGACGGCCATGTGATGAGGTTCTACGGCAGCCCCAGAAAAAGAGAGGAACGTCACGGCCCCCGACAAGGGGTTATTCTGAAAACCGAGAGGACGCAGGCGCAACAATCCCGGCTTCAAGACCTAAGAACGTAAGGACGCAGGCAAGAAAGCCCAGTCCACAAAAACGGACCGCAAGAGAGCAGAGCTGCTGACGCAGCCGAGAACGACGCCGCAAAAAAGGACCGCCTGGAAACCTCCCAGATGCCAGACCGATCCACGCCGCACGTTTGGAACGCCAGAAAAGAAGTGCCCGATCGGCACTGGGTCGACGGATACACGCGTTCGAGATGCTAGGGATGATGCCCAACTCACAACACCTGAGGCGCACGGCACCCTCCTTGGGCACAAAGGCAACATCGAGACCCAACAAAGTCCTAAGACACACAAGACACACCACGCAAACTGCACAACAACAGACACAGCCTGGAACCGCCCTGCCCGGCACACGCTGCCATCCTGCTGAAGACTAACCTGCTCCCTTATACCCGACCAGAGGGCACTGTTCCCAGACAGCCCTCTCCGCTGCGCTACACTTAGAAACCCCACCCCGCAACGGCCAACCTCGCACCCTCCCTCCCCCGACCCCTCTCCGGCACCGGAGCCGCAACTTAGCTTGCAGACAGCCACGAGTCCAAATCCATCCTGGACGAGGAAAACCACACTCGGCCCGCTGCATTCAGCCTGCCGTCACCAGGTTCCGCTCCACCGTCTGCGAAACAAGAACAACGCCGTCAGTCAGCATCACAGCAGTCATCACAGAGCTATCGCACAACATCCGCCGCCTCAGACGTGCCAAGGCATGCCGCTGAACCGCTCCGTACCTACGCCAGAGTCCGACGCCGTGGCTCTGGTCGCTTCCAGCACCTAGGATACAAAGAGACACAAAATGACCTATGCGCTTGCCAAAAACACACCAGCCCCACGCTCCCTACTCCCCAGCTCACCTCAAACGCTCCTCCGCTTCCAAATGCGACCCGCACAGAGCCTGCAAAACCAAAGAGAAACACTGCAACTCCATGGCCATACAAGACTTGGCTATGAGACACCAACGCAAACCACAACCACCTCACCTTCCAGGAACGCTCCTCAGCGGGCGGCATTGCCCCTCCAAACGGCACCTACAAAAACCAAAGCCAAAAGGCACTTCCTGAAACACTGCCCAAAACCACAGCCTGCCCACACCTATCCCCTTCTCCCCCTCCTTTACCTTCAACAGCTTGCCTCCCCCGCCTCCGTCACTTTGGGTTCCCGCTTGGAGGCTGACGCACCACCTCTAAGATGCAAACAACAGGGGTGGCTTAGAACCGCACCAGCCACACGCAGCACCTGAAAAATAACCCCTCCTTCAGCCCACCCATCCCCGAGTCAGCTCCAGGGCCCATACCCCACATTGCTCCTCGCTTGGAACCTTCACGTTAAAAAAAAAAAAAAGTCAGAAACACCATAAAGTAGTCAAAGAACCACCAGTCACATCTTCCCTCTAACCCCTCAGCTACTCCGTCCAACCCGACTGAACCACCTTTGCCTCAACAGTCTAGGCAGAGCAATGCATTAGCCACAGACCCTTCGCACTACTCCACCTACCCCCTGACTCTACACCCCCCGGGCAGGGCGGCTCCAGGCCACACGCACACCCCGACGATCCACAGCGCACTACAAACAATGTGCCTTAAAAGACGAGAGAGAGAACTCTCGGTAATAAGAACGACACCCGGACGGAAGACGCCGTCCGGCGAGAAGACCTGCGGGACCGTGACGGCCATGTGATGAGGTTCTACGGCAGCCCCAGAAAAAGAGAGGAACGTCACGGCCCCCGACAAGGGGTTATTCTGAAAACCGAGAGGACGCAGGCGCAACAATCCCGGCTTCAAGACCTAAGAACGTAAGGACGCAGGCGAGAAAGCCCAGTCCACAAAAACGGACCGCAAGAGAGCAGAGCTGCTGACGCAGCCGAGAACGACGCCGCAAAAAAGGACCGCCTGGAAACCTCCCAGATGCCAGACCGATCCACGCCGCACGTTTGGAACGCCAGAAAAGAAGTGCCCGATCGGCACTGGGTCGACGGATACACGCGTTCGAGATGCTAGGGATGATGCCCAACTCACAACACCTGAGGCGCACGGCACCCTCCTTGGGCACAAAGGCAACATCGAGACCCAACAAAGTCCTAAGACACACAAGACACACCACGCAAACTGCACAACAACAGACACAGCCTGGAACCGCCCTGCCCGGCACACGCTGCCATCCTGCTGAAGACTAACCTGCTCCCTTTACCCGACCAGAGGGCACTGTTCCCAGACAGCCCTCTCCGCTGCGCTACACTTAGAAACCCCACCCCGCAACGGCCAACCTCGCACCCTCCCTCCCCCGACCCCTCTCCGGCACCGGAGCCGCAACTTAGCTTGCAGACAGCCACGAGTCCAAATCCATCCTGGACGAGGAAAACCACACTCGGCCCGCTGCATTCAGCCTGCCGTCACCAGGTTCCGCTCCACCGTCTGCGAAACAAGAACAACGCCGTCAGTCAGCATCACAGCAGTCATCACAGAGCTATCGCACAACATCCGCCGCCTCAGACGTGCCAAGGCGTGCCGCTGAACCGCTCCGTACCTACGCCAGAGTCCGACGCCGTGGCTCTGGTCGCTTCCAGCACCTAGGATACAAAGAGACACAAAATGACCTATGCGCTTGCCAAAAACACACCAGCCCCACGCTCCCTACTCCCCAGCTCACCTCAAACGCTCCTCCGCTTCCAAATGCGACCCGCACAGAGCCTGCAAAACCAAAGAGAAACACTGCAACTCCATGGCCATACAAGACTTGGCTATGAGACACCAACGCAAACCACAACCACCTCACCTTCCAGGAACGCTCCTCAGCGGGCGGCATTGCCCCTCCAAACGGCACCTACAAAAACCAAAGCCAAAAGGCACTTCCTGAAACACTGCCCAAAACCACAGCCTGCCCACACCTATCCCCTTCTCCCCCTCCTTTACCTTCAACAGCTTGCCTCCCCCGCCTCCGTCACTTTGGGTTCCCGCTTGGAGGCTGGCGCACCACCTCTAAGATGCAAACAACAGGGGTGGCTTAGAACCGCACCAGCCACACGCAGCACCTGAAAAATAACCCCTCCTTCAGCCCACCCATCCCCGAGTCAGCTCCAGGGCCCATACCCCACATTGCTCCTCGCTTGGAACCTTCACGTTAAAAAAAAAAAAAAAAAAAAAAAAGTCAGAAACACCATAAAGTAGTCAAAGAACCACCAGTCACATCTTCCCTCTAACCCCTCAGCTACTCCGTCCAACCCGACTGAACCACCTTTGCCTCAACAGTCTAGGCAGAGCAATGCATTAGCCACAGACCCTTCGCACTACTCCACCTACCCCCTGACTCTACACCCCCCGGGCAGGGCGGCTCCAGGCCACACGCACACCCCGACGATCCACAGCGCACTACAAACAATGTGCCTTAAAAGACGAGAGAGAGAACTCTCGGTAATAAGAACGACACCCGGACGGAAGACGCCGTCCGGCGAGAAGACCTGCGGGACCGTGACGGCCATGTGATGAGGTTCTACGGCAGCCCCAGAAAAAGAGAGGAACGTCACGGCCCCCGACAAGGGGTTATTCTGAAAACCGAGAGGACGCAGGCGCAACAATCCCGGCTTCAAGACCTAAGAACGTAAGGACGCAGGCGAGAAAGCCCAGTCCACAAAAACGGACCGCAAGAGAGCAGAGCTGCTGACGCAGCCGAGAACGACGCCGCAAAAAAGGACCGCCTGGAAACCTCCCAGATGCCAGACCGATCCACGCCGCACGTTTGGAACGCCAGAAAAGAAGTGCCCGATCGGCACTGGGTCGACGGATACACGCGTTCGAGATGCTAGGGATGATGCCCAACTCACAACACCTGAGGCGCACGGCACCCTCCTTGGGCACAAAGGCAACATCGAGACCCAACAAAGTCCTAAGACACACAAGACACACCACGCAAACTGCACAACAACAGACACAGCCTGGAACCGCCCTGCCCGGCACACGCTGCCATCCTGCTGAAGACTAACCTGCTCCCTTATACCCGACCAGAGGGCACTGTTCCCAGACAGCCCTCTCCGCTGCGCTACACTTAGAAACCCCACCCCGCAACGGCCAACCTCGCACCCTCCCTCCCCCGACCCCTCTCCGGCACCGGAGCCGCAACTTAGCTTGCAGACAGCCACGAGTCCAAATCCATCCTGGACGAGGAAAACCACACTCGGCCCGCTGCATTCAGCCTGCCGTCACCAGGTTCCGCTCCACCGTCTGCGAAACAAGAACAACGCCGTCAGTCAGCATCACAGCAGTCATCACAGAGCTATCGCACAACATCCGCCGCCTCAGACGAGCCAAGGCGTGCCGCTGAACCGCTC
The DNA here is from genome assembly GCF_965183815.1 of Platalea leucorodia. Classification (NCBI taxonomy): domain Eukaryota; kingdom Metazoa; phylum Chordata; class Aves; order Pelecaniformes; family Threskiornithidae; genus Platalea; species Platalea leucorodia. Next base: position 23,645 of record NW_028121162.1, read on the forward strand.
CGTACCTACGCCAGAGTCCGACGCCGTGGCTCTGGTCGCTTCCAGCACCTAGGATACAAAGAGACACAAAATGACCTATGCGCTTGCCAAAAACACACCAGCCCCACGCTCCCTACTCCCCAGCTCACCTCAAACGCTCCTCCGCTTCCAAATGCGACCCGCACAGAGCCTGCAAAACCAAAGAGAAACACTGCAACTCCATGGCCATACAAGACTTGGCTATGAGACACCAACGCAAACCACAACCACCTCACCTTCCAGGAACGCTCCTCAGCGGGCGGCATTGCCCCTCCAAACGGCACCTACAAAAACCAAAGCCAAAAGGCACTTCCTGAAACACTGCCCAAAACCACAGCCTGCCCACACCTATCCCCTTCTCCCCCTCCTTTACCTTCAACAGCTTGCCTCCCCCGCCTCCGTCACTTTGGGTTCCCGCTTGGAGGCTGACGCACCACCTCTAAGATGCAAACAACAGGGGTGGCTTAGAACCGCACCAGCCACACGCAGCACCTGAAAAATAACCCCTCCTTCAGCCCACCCATCCCCGAGTCAGCTCCAGGGCCCATACCCCACATTGCTCCTCGCTTGGAACCTTCACGTTAAAAAAAAAAAAAAAAAAAAAAAAAGTCAGAAACACCATAAAGTAGTCAAAGAACCACCAGTCACATCTTCCCTCTAACCCCTCAGCTACTCCGTCCAACCCGACTGAACCACCTTTGCCTCAACAGTCTAGGCAGAGCAATGCATTAGCCACAGACCCTTCGCACTACTCCACCTACCCCCTGACTCTACACCCCCCGGGCAGGGCGGCTCCAGGCCACACGCACACCCCGACGATCCACAGCGCACTACAAACAATGTGCCTTAAAAGACGAGAGAGAGAACTCTCGGTAATAAGAACGACACCCGGACGGAAGACGCCGTCCGGCGAGAAGACCTGCGGGACCGTGACGGCCATGTGATGAGGTTCTACGGCAGCCCCAGAAAAAGAGAGGAACGTCACGGCCCCCGACAAGGGGTTATTCTGAAAACCGAGAGGACGCAGGCGCAACAATCCCGGCTTCAAGACCTAAGAACGTAAGGACGCAGGCGAGAAAGCCCAGTCCACAAAAACGGACCGCAAGAGAGCAGAGCTGCTGACGCAGCCGAGAACGACGCCGCAAAAAAGGACCGCCTGGAAACCTCCCAGATGCCAGACCGATCCACGCCGCACGTTTGGAACGCCAGAAAAGAAGTGCCCGATCGGCACTGGGTCGACGGATACACGCGTTCGAGATGCTAGGGATGATGCCCAACTCACAACACCTGAGGCGCACGGCACCCTCCTTGGGCACAAAGGCAACATCGAGACCCAACAAAGTCCTAAGACACACAAGACACACCACGCAAACTGCACAACAACAGACACAGCCTGGAACCGCCCTGCCCGGCACACGCTGCCATCCTGCTGAAGACTAACCTGCTCCCTTTACCCGACCAGAGGGCACTGTTCCCAGACAGCCCTCTCCGCTGCGCTACACTTAGAAACCCCACCCCGCAACGGCCAACCTCGCACCCTCCCTCCCCCGACCCCTCTCCGGCACCGGAGCCGCAACTTAGCTTGCAGACAGCCACGAGTCCAAATCCATCCTGGACGAGGAAAACCACACTCGGCCCGCTGCATTCAGCCTGCCGTCACCAGGTTCCGCTCCACCGTCTGCGAAACAAGAACAACGCCGTCAGTCAGCATCACAGCAGTCATCACAGAGCTATCGCACAACATCCGCCGCCTCAGACGTGCCAAGGCGTGCCGCTGAACCGCTCCGTACCTACGCCAGAGTCCGACGCCGTGGCTCTGGTCGCTTCCAGCACCTAGGATACAAAGAGACACAAAATGACCTATGCGCTTGCCAAAAACACACCAGCCCCACGCTCCCTACTCCCCAGCTCACCTCAAACCCTCCTCCGCTTCCAAATGCGACCCGCACAGAGCCTGCAAAACCAAAGAGAAACACTGCAACTCCATGGCCATACAAGACTTGGCTATGAGACACCAACGCAAACCACAACCACCTCACCTTCCAGGAACGCTCCTCAGCGGGCGGCATTGCCCCTCCAAACGGCACCTACAAAAACCAAAGCCAAAAGGCACTTCCTGAAACACTGCCCAAAACCACAGCCTGCCCACACCTATCCCCTTCTCCCCCTCCTTTACCTTCAACAGCTTGCCTCCCCCGCCTCCGTCACTTTGGGTTCCCGCTTGGAGGCTGACGCACCACCTCTAAGATGCAAACAACAGGGGTGGCTTAGAACCGCACCAGCCACACGCAGCACCTGAAAAATAACCCCTCCTTCAGCCCACCCATCCCCGAGTCAGCTCCAGGGCCCATACCCCACATTGCTCCTCGCTTGGAACCTTCACGTTAAAAAAAAAAAAAAAAAAAAAAGTCAGAAACACCATAAAGTAGTCAAAGAACCACCAGTCACATCTTCCCTCTAACCCCTCAGCTACTCCGTCCAACCCGACTGAACCACCTTTGCCTCAACAGTCTAGGCAGAGCAATGCATTAGCCACAGACCCTTCGCACTACTCCACCTACCCCCTGACTCTACACCCCCCGGGCAGGGCGGCTCCAGGCCACACGCACACCCCGACGATCCACAGCGCACTACAAACAATGTGCCTTAAAAGACGAGAGAGAGAACTCTCGGTAATAAGAACGACACCCGGACGGAAGACGCCGTCCGGCGAGAAGACCTGCGGGACCGTGACGGCCATGTGATGAGGTTCTACGGCAGCCCCAGAAAAAGAGAGGAACGTCACGGCCCCCGACAAGGGGTTATTCTGAAAACCGAGAGGACGCAGGCGCAACAATCCCGGCTTCAAGACCTAAGAACGTAAGGACGCAGGCGAGAAAGCCCAGTCCACAAAAACGGACCGCAAGAGAGCAGAGCTGCTGACGCAGCCGAGAACGACGCCGCAAAAAAGGACCGCCTGGAAACCTCCCAGATGCCAGACCGATCCACGCCGCACGTTTGGAACGCCAGAAAAGAAGTGCCCGATCGGCACTGGGTCGACGGATACACGCGTTCGAGATGCTAGGGATGATGCCCAACTCACAACACCTGAGGCGCACGGCACCCTCCTTGGGCACAAAGGCAACATCGAGACCCAACAAAGTCCTAAGACACACAAGACACACCACGCAAACTGCACAACAACAGACACAGCCTGGAACCGCCCTGCCCGGCACACGCTGCCATCCTGCTGAAGACTAACCTGCTCCCTTATACCCGACCAGAGGGCACTGTTCCCAGACAGCCCTCTCCGCTGCGCTACACTTAGAAACCCCACCCCGCAACGGCCAACCTCGCACCCTCCCTCCCCCGACCCCTCTCCGGCACCGGAGCCGCAACTTAGCTTGCAGACAGCCACGAGTCCAAATCCATCCTGGACGAGGAAAACCACACTCGGCCCGCTGCATTCAGCCTGCCGTCACCAGGTTCCGCTCCACCGTCTGCGAAACAAGAACAACGCCGTCAGTCAGCATCACAGCAGTCATCACAGAGCTATCGCACAACATCCGCCGCCTCAGACGTGCCAAGGCGTGCCGCTGAACCGCTCCGTACCTACGCCAGAGTCCGACGCCGTGGCTCTGGTCGCTTCCAGCACCTAGGATACAAAGAGACACAAAATGACCTATGCGCTTGCCAAAAACACACCAGCCCCACGCTCCCTACTCCCCAGCTCACCTCAAACGCTCCTCCGCTTCCAAATGCGACCCGCACAGAGCCTGCAAAACCAAAGAGAAACACTGCAACTCCATGGCCATACAAGACTTGGCTATGAGACACCAACGCAAACCACAACCACCTCACCTTCCAGGAACGCTCCTCAGCGGGCGGCATTGCCCCTCCAAACGGCACCTACAAAAACCAAAGCCAAAAGGCACTTCCTGAAACACTGCCCAAAACCACAGCCTGCCCACACCTATCCCCTTCTCCCCCTCCTTTACCTTCAACAGCTTGCCTCCCCCGCCTCCGTCACTTTGGGTTCCCGCTTGGAGGCTGACGCACCACCTCTAAGATGCAAACAACAGGGGTGGCTTAGAACCGCACCAGCCACACGCAGCACCTGAAAAATAACCCCTCCTTCAGCCCACCCATCCCCGAGTCAGCTCCAGGGCCCATACCCCACATTGCTCCTCGCTTGGAACCTTCACGTTAAAAAAAAAAAAAAAAAAAAAAAAAAGTCAGAAACACCATAAAGTAGTCAAAGAACCACCAGTCACATCTTCCCTCTAACCCCTCAGCTACTCCGTCCAACCCGACTGAACCACCTTTGCCTCAACAGTCTAGGCAGAGCAATGCATTAGCCACAGACCCTTCGCACTACTCCACCTACCCCCTGACTCTACACCCCCCGGGCAGGGCGGCTCCAGGCCACACGCACACCCCGACGATCCACAGCGCACTACAAACAATGTGCCTTAAAAGACGAGAGAGAGAACTCTCGGTAATAAGAACGACACCCGGACGGAAGACGCCGTCCGGCGAGAAGACCTGCGGGACCGTGACGGCCATGTGATGAGGTTCTACGGCAGCCCCAGAAAAAGAGAGGAACGTCACGGCCCCCGACAAGGGGTTATTCTGAAAACCGAGAGGACGCAGGCGCAACAATCCCGGCTTCAAGACCTAAGAACGTAAGGACGCAGGCGAGAAAGCCCAGTCCACAAAAACGGACCGCAAGAGAGCAGAGCTGCTGACGCAGCCGAGAACGACGCCGCAAAAAAGGACCGCCTGGAAACCTCCCAGATGCCAGACCGATCCACGCCGCACGTTTGGAACGCCAGAAAAGAAGTGCCCGATCGGCACTGGGTCGACGGATACACGCGTTCGAGATGCTAGGGATGATGCCCAACTCACAACACCTGAGGCGCACGGCACCCTCCTTGGGCACAAAGGCAACATCGAGACCCAACAAAGTCCTAAGACACACAAGACACACCACGCAAACTGCACAACAACAGACACAGCCTGGAACCGCCCTGCCCGGCACACGCTGCCATCCTGCTGAAGACTAACCTGCTCCCTTATACCCGACCAGAGGGCACTGTTCCCAGACAGCCCTCTCCGCTGCGCTACACTTAGAAACCCCACCCCGCAACGGCCAACCTCGCACCCTCCCTCCCCCGACCCCTCTCCGGCACCGGAGCCGCAACTTAGCTTGCAGACAGCCACGAGTCCAAATCCATCCTGGACGAGGAAAACCACACTCGGCCCGCTGCATTCAGCCTGCCGTCACCAGGTTCCGCTCCACCGTCTGCGAAACAAGAACAACGCCGTCAGTCAGCATCACAGCAGTCATCACAGAGCTATCGCACAACATCCGCCGCCTCAGACGTGCCAAGGCATGCCGCTGAACCGCTCCGTACCTACGCCAGAGTCCGACGCCGTGGCTCTGGTCGCTTCCAGCACCTAGGATACAAAGAGACACAAAATGACCTATGCGCTTGCCAAAAACACACCAGCCCCACGCTCCCTACTCCCCAGCTCACCTCAAACGCTCCTCCGCTTCCAAATGCGACCCGCACAGAGCCTGCAAAACCAAAGAGAAACACTGCAACTCCATGGCCATACAAGACTTGGCTATGAGACACCAACGCAAACCACAACCACCTCACCTTCCAGGAACGCTCCTCAGCGGGCGGCATTGCCCCTCCAAACGGCACCTACAAAAACCAAAGCCAAAAGGCACTTCCTGAAACACTGCCCAAAACCACAGCCTGCCCACACCTATCCCCTTCTCCCCCTCCTTTACCTTCAACAGCTTGCCTCCCCCGCCTCCGTCACTTTGGGTTCCCGCTTGGAGGCTGGCGCACCACCTCTAAGATGCAAACAACAGGGGTGGCTTAGAACCGCACCAGCCACACGCAGCACCTGAAAAATAACCCCTCCTTCAGCCCACCCATCCCCGAGTCAGCTCCAGGGCCCATACCCCACATTGCTCCTCGCTTGGAACCTTCACGTTAAAAAAAAAAAAAAAAAAAAAAAAAAGTCAGAAACACCATAAAGTAGTCAAAGAACCACCAGTCACATCTTCCCTCTAACCCCTCAGCTACTCCGTCCAACCCGACTGAACCACCTTTGCCTCAACAGTCTAGGCAGAGCAATGCATTAGCCACAGACCCTTCGCACTACTCCACCTACCCCCTGACTCTACACCCCCCGGGCAGGGCGGCTCCAGGCCACACGCACACCCCGACGATCCACAGCGCACTACAAACAATGTGCCTTAAAAGACGAGAGAGAGAACTCTCGGTAATAAGAACGACACCCGGACGGAAGACGCCGTCCGGCGAGAAGACCTGCGGGACCGTGACGGCCATGTGATGAGGTTCTACGGCAGCCCCAGAAAAAGAGAGGAACGTCACGGCCCCCGACAAGGGGTTATTCTGAAAACCGAGAGGACGCAGGCGCAACAATCCCGGCTTCAAGACCTAAGAACGTAAGGACGCAGGCGAGAAAGCCCAGTCCACAAAAACGGACCGCAAGAGAGCAGAGCTGCTGACGCAGCCGAGAACGACGCCGCAAAAAAGGACCGCCTGGAAACCTCCCAGATGCCAGACCGATCCACGCCGCACGTTTGGAACGCCAGAAAAGAAGTGCCCGATCGGCACTGGGTCGACGGATACACGCGTTCGAGATGCTAGGGATGATGCCCAACTCACAACACCTGAGGCGCACGGCACCCTCCTTGGGCACAAAGGCAACATCGAGACCCAACAAAGTCCTAAGACACACAAGACACACCACGCAAACTGCACAACAACAGACACAGCCTGGAACCGCCCTGCCCGGCACACGCTGCCATCCTGCTGAAGACTAACCTGCTCCCTTATACCCGACCAGAGGGCACTGTTCCCAGACAGCCCTCTCCGCTGCGCTACACTTAGAAACCCCACCCCGCAACGGCCAACCTCGCACCCTCCCTCCCCCGACCCCTCTCCGGCACCGGAGCCGCAACTTAGCTTGCAGACAGCCACGAGTCCAAATCCATCCTGGACGAGGAAAACCACACTCGGCCCGCTGCATTCAGCCTGCCGTCACCAGGTTCCGCTCCACCGTCTGCGAAACAAGAACAACGCCGTCAGTCAGCATCACAGCAGTCATCACAGAGCTATCGCACAACATCCGCCGCCTCAGACGTGCCAAGGCGTGCCGCTGAACCGCTCCGTACCTACGCCAGAGTCCGACGCCGTGGCTCTGGTCGCTTCCAGCACCTAGGATACAAAGAGACACAAAATGACCTATGCGCTTGCCAAAAACACACCAGCCCCACGCTCCCTACTCCCCAGCTCACCTCAAACGCTCCTCCGCTTCCAAATGCGACCCGCACAGAGCCTGCAAAACCAAAGAGAAACACTGCAACTCCATGGCCATACAAGACTTGGCTATGAGACACCAACGCAAACCACAACCACCTCACCTTCCAGGAACGCTCCTCAGCGGGCGGCATTGCCCCTCCAAACGGCACCTACAAAAACCAAAGCCAAAAGGCACTTCCTGAAACACTGCCCAAAACCACAGCCTGCCCACACCTATCCCCTTCTCCCCCTCCTTTACCTTCAACAGCTTGCCTCCCCCGCCTCCGTCACTTTGGGTTCCCGCTTGGAGGCTGGCGCACCACCTCTAAGATGCAAACAACAGGGGTGGCTTAGAACCGCACCAGCCACACGCAGCACCTGAAAAATAACCCCTCCTTCAGCCCACCCATCCCCGAGTCAGCTCCAGGGCCCATACCCCACATTGCTCCTCGCTTGGAACCTTCACGTTAAAAAAAAAAAAAAAAAAAAAAAAAGTCAGAAACACCATAAAGTAGTCAAAGAACCACCAGTCACATCTTCCCTCTAACCCCTCAGCTACTCCGTCCAACCCGACTGAACCACCTTTGCCTCAACAGTCTAGGCAGAGCAATGCATTAGCCACAGACCCTTCGCACTACTCCACCTACCCCCTGACTCTACACCCCCCGGGCAGGGCGGCTCCAGGCCACACGCACACCCCGACGATCCACAGCGCACTACAAACAATGTGCCTTAAAAGACGAGAGAGAGAACTCTCGGTAATAAGAACGACACCCGGACGGAAGACGCCGTCCGGCGAGAAGACCTGCGGGACCGTGACGGCCATGTGATGAGGTTCTACGGCAGCCCCAGAAAAAGAGAGGAACGTCACGGCCCCCGACAAGGGGTTATTCTGAAAACCGAGAGGACGCAGGCGCAACAATCCCGGCTTCAAGACCTAAGAACGTAAGGACGCAGGCGAGAAAGCCCAGTCCACAAAAACGGACCGCAAGAGAGCAGAGCTGCTGACGCAGCCGAGAACGACGCCGCAAAAAAGGACCGCCTGGAAACCTCCCAGATGCCAGACCGATCCACGCCGCACGTTTGGAACGCCAGAAAAGAAGTGCCCGATCGGCACTGGGTCGACGGATACACGCGTTCGAGATGCTAGGGATGATGCCCAACTCACAACACCTGAGGCGCACGGCACCCTCCTTGGGCACAAAGGCAACATCGAGACCCAACAAAGTCCTAAGACACACAAGACACACCACGCAAACTGCACAACAACAGACACAGCCTGGAACCGCCCTGCCCGGCACACGCTGCCATCCTGCTGAAGACTAACCTGCTCCCTTATACCCGACCAGAGGGCACTGTTCCCAGACAGCCCTCTCCGCTGCGCTACACTTAGAAACCCCACCCCGCAACGGCCAACCTCGCACCCTCCCTCCCCCGACCCCTCTCCGGCACCGGAGCCGCAACTTAGCTTGCAGACAGCCACGAGTCCAAATCCATCCTGGACGAGGAAAACCACACTCGGCCCGCTGCATTCAGCCTGCCGTCACCAGGTTCCGCTCCACCGTCTGCGAAACAAGAACAACGCCGTCAGTCAGCATCACAGCAGTCATCACAGAGCTATCGCACAACATCCGCCGCCTCAGACGTGCCAAGGCGTGCCGCTGAACCGCTCCGTACCTACGCCAGAGTCCGACGCCGTGGCTCTGGTCGCTTCCAGCACCTAGGATACAAAGAGACACAAAATGACCTATGCGCTTGCCAAAAACACACCAGCCCCACGCTCCCTACTCCCCAGCTCACCTCAAACGCTCCTCCGCTTCCAAATGCGACCCGCACAGAGCCTGCAAAACCAAAGAGAAACACTGCAACTCCATGGCCATACAAGACTTGGCTATGAGACACCAACGCAAACCACAACCACCTCACCTTCCAGGAACGCTCCTCAGCGGGCGGCATTGCCCCTCCAAACGGCACCTACAAAAACCAAAGCCAAAAGGCACTTCCTGAAACACTGCCCAAAACCACAGCCTGCCCACACCTATCCCCTTCTCCCCCTCCTTTACCTTCAACAGCTTGCCTCCCCCGCCTCCGTCACTTTGGGTTCCCGCTTGGAGGCTGACGCACCACCTCTAAGATGCAAACAACAGGGGTGGCTTAGAACCGCACCAGCCACACGCAGCACCTGAAAAATAACCCCTCCTTCAGCCCACCCATCCCCGAGTCAGCTCCAGGGCCCATACCCCACATTGCTCCTCGCTTGGAACCTTCACGTTAAAAAAAAAAAAAAAAAAAAAAAAAAGTCAGAAACACCATAAAGTAGTCAAAGAACCACCAGTCACATCTTCCCTCTAACCCCTCAGCTACTCCGTCCAACCCGACTGAACCACCTTTGCCTCAACAGTCTAGGCAGAGCAATGCATTAGCCACAGACCCTTCGCACTACTCCACCTACCCCCTGACTCTACACCCCCCGGGCAGGGCGGCTCCAGGCCACACGCACACCCCGACGATCCACAGCGCACTACAAACAATGTGCCTTAAAAGACGAGAGAGAGAACTCTCGGTAATAAGAACGACACCCGGACGGAAGACGCCGTCCGGCGAGAAGACCTGCGGGACCGTGACGGCCATGTGATGAGGTTCTACGGCAGCCCCAGAAAAAGAGAGGAACGTCACGGCCCCCGACAAGGGGTTATTCTGAAAACCGAGAGGACGCAGGCGCAACAATCCCGGCTTCAAGACCTAAGAACGTAAGGACGCAGGCGAGAAAGCCCAGTCCACAAAAACGGACCGCAAGAGAGCAGAGCTGCTGACGCAGCCGAGAACGACGCCGCAAAAAAGGACCGCCTGGAAACCTCCCAGATGCCAGACCGATCCACGCCGCACGTTTGGAACGCCAGAAAAGAAGTGCCCGATCGGCACTGGGTCGACGGATACACGCGTTCGAGATGCTAGGGATGATGCCCAACTCACAACACCTGAGGCGCACGGCACCCTCCTTGGGCACAAAGGCAACATCGAGACCCAACAAAGTCCTAAGACACACAAGACACACCACGCAAACTGCACAACAACAGACACAGCCTGGAACCGCCCTGCCCGGCACACGCTGCCATCCTGCTGAAGACTAACCTGCTCCCTTTACCCGACCAGAGGGCACTGTTCCCAGACAGCCCTCTCCGCTGCGCTACACTTAGAAACCCCACCCCGCAACGGCCAACCTCGCACCCTCCCTCCCCCGACCCCTCTCCGGCACCGGAGCCGCAACTTAGCTTGCAGACAGCCACGAGTCCAAATCCATCCTGGACGAGGAAAACCACACTCGGCCCGCTGCATTCAGCCTGCCGTCACCAGGTTCCGCTCCACCGTCTGCGAAACAAGAACAACGCCGTCAGTCAGCATCACAGCAGTCATCACAGAGCTATCGCACAACATCCGCCGCCTCAGACGTGCCAAGGCATGCCGCTGAACCGCTCCGTACCTACGCCAGAGTCCGACGCCGTGGCTCTGGTCGCTTCCAGCACCTAGGATACAAAGAGACACAAAATGACCTATGCGCTTGCCAAAAACACACCAGCCCCACGCTCCCTACTCCCCAGCTCACCTCAAACGCTCCTCCGCTTCCAAATGCGACCCGCACAGAGCCTGCAAAACCAAAGAGAAACACTGCAACTCCATGGCCATACAAGACTTGGCTATGAGACACCAACGCAAACCACAACCACCTCACCTTCCAGGAACGCTCCTCAGCGGGCGGCATTGCCCCTCCAAACGGCACCTACAAAAACCAAAGCCAAAAGGCACTTCCTGAAACACTGCCCAAAACCACAGCCTGCCCACACCTATCCCCTTCTCCCCCTCCTTTACCTTCAACAGCTTGCCTCCCCCGCCTCCGTCACTTTGGGTTCCCGCTTGGAGGCTGGCGCACCACCTCTAAGATGCAAACAACAGGGGTGGCTTAGAACCGCACCAGCCACACGCAGCACCTGAAAAATAACCCCTCCTTCAGCCCACCCATCCCCGAGTCAGCTCCAGGGCCCATACCCCACATTGCTCCTCGCTTGGAACCTTCACGTTAAAAAAAAAAAAAAAAAAAAAAGTCAGAAACACCATAAAGTAGTCAAAGAACCACCAGTCACATCTTCCCTCTAACCCCTCAGCTACTCCGTCCAACCCGACTGAACCACCTTTGCCTCAACAGTCTAGGCAGAGCAATGCATTAGCCACAGACCCTTCGCACTACTCCACCTACCCCCTGACTCTACACCCCCCGGGCAGGGCGGCTCCAGGCCACACGCACACCCCGACGATCCACAGCGCACTACAAACAATGTGCCTTAAAAGACGAGAGAGAGAACTCTCGGTAATAAGAACGACACCCGGACGGAAGACGCCGTCCGGCGAGAAGACCTGCGGGACCGTGACGGCCATGTGATGAGGTTCTACGGCAGCCCCAGAAAAAGAGAGGAACGTCACGGCCCCCGACAAGGGGTTATTCTGAAAACCGAGAGGACGCAGGCGCAACAATCCCGGCTTCAAGACCTAAGAACGTAAGGACGCAGGCGAGAAAGCCCAGTCCACAAAAACGGACCGCAAGAGAGCAGAGCTGCTGACGCAGCCGAGAACGACGCCGCAAAAAAGGACCGCCTGGAAACCTCCCAGATGCCAGACCGATCCACGCCGCACGTTTGGAACGCCAGAAAAGAAGTGCCCGATCGGCACTGGGTCGACGGATACACGCGTTCGAGATGCTAGGGATGATGCCCAACTCACAACACCTGAGGCGCACGGCACCCTCCTTGGGCACAAAGGCAACATCGAGACCCAACAAAGTCCTAAGACACACAAGACACACCACGCAAACTGCACAACAACAGACACAGCCTGGAACCGCCCTGCCCGGCACACGCTGCCATCCTGCTGAAGACTAACCTGCTCCCTTTACCCGACCAGAGGGCACTGTTCCCAGACAGCCCTCTCCGCTGCGCTACACTTAGAAACCCCACCCCGCAACGGCCAACCTCGCACCCTCCCTCCCCCGACCCCTCTCCGGCACCGGAGCCGCAACTTAGCTTGCAGACAGCCACGAGTCCAAATCCATCCTGGACGAGGAAAACCACACTCGGCCCGCTGCATTCAGCCTGCCGTCACCAGGTTCCGCTCCACCGTCTGCGAAACAAGAACAACGCCGTCAGTCAGCATCACAGCAGTCATCACAGAGCTATCGCACAACATCCGCCGCCTCAGACGTGCCAAGGCATGCCGCTGAACCGCTCCGTACCTACGCCAGAGTCCGACGCCGTGGCTCTGGTCGCTTCCAGCACCTAGGATACAAAGAGACACAAAATGACCTATGCGCTTGCCAAAAACACACCAGCCCCACGCTCCCTACTCCCCAGCTCACCTCAAACGCTCCTCCGCTTCCAAATGCGACCCGCACAGAGCCTGCAAAACCAAAGAGAAACACTGCAACTCCATGGCCATACAAGACTTGGCTATGAGACACCAACGCAAACCACAACCACCTCACCTTCCAGGAACGCTCCTCAGCGGGCGGCATTGCCCCTCCAAACGGCACCTACAAAAACCAAAGCCAAAAGGCACTTCCTGAAACACTGCCCAAAACCACAGCCTGCCCACACCTATCCCCTTCTCCCCCTCCTTTACCTTCAACAGCTTGCCTCCCCCGCCTCCGTCACTTTGGGTTCCCGCTTGGAGGCTGGCGCACCACCTCTAAGATGCAAACAACAGGGGTGGCTTAGAACCGCACCAGCCACACGCAGCACCTGAAAAATAACCCCTCCTTCAGCCCACCCATCCCCGAGTCAGCTCCAGGGCCCATACCCCACATTGCTCCTCGCTTGGAACCTTCACGTTAAAAAAAAAAAAAAAAAAAAAAAAAAAAGTCAGAAACACCATAAAGTAGTCAAAGAACCACCAGTCACATCTTCCCTCTAACCCCTCAGCTACTCCGTCCAACCCGACTGAACCACCTTTGCCTCAACAGTCTAGGCAGAGCAATGCATTAGCCACAGACCCTTCGCACTACTCCACCTACCCCCTGACTCTACACCCCCCGGGCAGGGCGGCTCCAGGCCACACGCACACCCCGACGATCCACAGCGCACTACAAACAATGTGCCTTAAAAGACGAGAGAGAGAACTCTCGGTAATAAGAACGACACCCGGACGGAAGACGCCGTCCGGCGAGAAGACCTGCGGGACCGTGACGGCCATGTGATGAGGTTCTACGGCAGCCCCAGAAAAAGAGAGGAACGTCACGGCCCCCGACAAGGGGTTATTCTGAAAACCGAGAGGACGCAGGCGCAACAATCCCGGCTTCAAGACCTAAGAACGTAAGGACGCAGGCGAGAAAGCCCAGTCCACAAAAACGGACCGCAAGAGAGCAGAGCTGCTGACGCAGCCGAGAACGACGCCGCAAAAAAGGACCGCCTGGAAACCTCCCAGATGCCAGACCGATCCACGCCGCACGTTTGGAACGCCAGAAAAGAAGTGCCCGATCGGCACTGGGTCGACGGATACACGCGTTCGAGATGCTAGGGATGATGCCCAACTCACAACACCTGAGGCGCACGGCACCCTCCTTGGGCACAAAGGCAACATCGAGACCCAACAAAGTCCTAAGACACACAAGACACACCACGCAAACTGCACAACAACAGACACAGCCTGGAACCGCCCTGCCCGGCACACGCTGCCATCCTGCTGAAGACTAACCTGCTCCCTTTACCCGACCAGAGGGCACTGTTCCCAGACAGCCCTCTCCGCTGCGCTACACTTAGAAACCCCACCCCGCAACGGCCAACCTCGCACCCTCCCTCCCCCGACCCCTCTCCGGCACCGGAGCCGCAACTTAGCTTGCAGACAGCCACGAGTCCAAATCCATCCTGGACGAGGAAAACCACACTCGGCCCGCTGCATTCAGCCTGCCGTCACCAGGTTCCGCTCCACCGTCTGCGAAACAAGAACAACGCCGTCAGTCAGCATCACAGCAGTCATCACAGAGCTATCGCACAACATCCGCCGCCTCAGACGTGCCAAGGCGTGCCGCTGAACCGCTCCGTACCTACGCCAGAGTCCGACGCCGTGGCTCTGGTCGCTTCCAGCACCTAGGATACAAAGAGACACAAAATGACCTATGCGCTTGCCAAAAACACACCAGCCCCACGCTCCCTACTCCCCAGCTCACCTCAAACGCTCCTCCGCTTCCAAATGCGACCCGCACAGAGCCTGCAAAACCAAAGAGAAACACTGCAACTCCATGGCCATACAAGACTTGGCTATGAGACACCAACGCAAACCACAACCACCTCACCTTCCAGGAACGCTCCTCAGCGGGCGGCATTGCCCCTCCAAACGGCACCTACAAAAACCAAAGCCAAAAGGCACTTCCTGAAACACTGCCCAAAACCACAGCCTGCCCACACCTATCCCCTTCTCCCCCTCCTTTACCTTCAACAGCTTGCCTCCCCCGCCTCCGTCACTTTGGGTTCCCGCTTGGAGGCTGACGCACCACCTCTAAGATGCAAACAACAGGGGTGGCTTAGAACCGCACCAGCCACACGCAGCACCTGAAAAATAACCCCTCCTTCAGCCCACCCATCCCCGAGTCAGCTCCAGGGCCCATACCCCACATTGCTCCTCGCTTGGAACCTTCACGTTAAAAAAAAAAAAAAAAAAAAAAAAAAGTCAGAAACACCATAAAGTAGTCAAAGAACCACCAGTCACATCTTCCCTCTAACCCCTCAGCTACTCCGTCCAACCCGACTGAACCACCTTTGCCTCAACAGTCTAGGCAGAGCAATGCATTAGCCACAGACCCTTCGCACTACTCCACCTACCCCCTGACTCTACACCCCCCGGGCAGGGCGGCTCCAGGCCACACGCACACCCCGACGATCCACAGCGCACTACAAACAATGTGCCTTAAAAGACGAGAGAGAGAACTCTCGGTAATAAGAACGACACCCGGACGGAAGACGCCGTCCGGCGAGAAGACCTGCGGGACCGTGACGGCCATGTGATGAGGTTCTACGGCAGCCCCAGAAAAAGAGAGGAACGTCACGGCCCCCGACAAGGGGTTATTCTGAAAACCGAGAGGACGCAGGCGCAACAATCCCGGCTTCAAGACCTAAGAACGTAAGGACGCAGGCGAGAAAGCCCAGTCCACAAAAACGGACCGCAAGAGAGCAGAGCTGCTGACGCAGCCGAGAACGACGCCGCAAAAAAGGACCGCCTGGAAACCTCCCAGATGCCAGACCGATCCACGCCGCACGTTTGGAACGCCAGAAAAGAAGTGCCCGATCGGCACTGGGTCGACGGATACACGCGTTTGAGATGCTAGGGATGATGCCCAACTCACAACACCTGAGGCGCACGGCACCCTCCTTGGGCACAAAGGCAACATCGAGACCCAACAAAGTCCTAAGACACACAAGACACACCACGCAAACTGCACAACAACAGACACAGCCTGGAACCGCCCTGCCCGGCACACGCTGCCATCCTGCTGAAGACTAACCTGCTCCCTTTACCCGACCAGAGGGCACTGTTCCCAGACAGCCCTCTCCGCTGCGCTACACTTAGAAACCCCACCCCGCAACGGCCAACCTCGCACCCTCCCTCCCCCGACCCCTCTCCGGCACCGGAGCCGCAACTTAGCTTGCAGACAGCCACGAGTCCAAATCCATCCTGGACGAGGAAAACCACACTCGGCCCGCTGCATTCAGCCTGCCGTCACCAGGTTCCGCTCCACCGTCTGCGAAACAAGAACAACGCCGTCAGTCAGCATCACAGCAGTCATCACAGAGCTATCGCACAACATCCGCCGCCTCAGACGTGCCAAGGCGTGCCGCTGAACCGCTCCGTACCTACGCCAGAGTCCGACGCCGTGGCTCTGGTCGCTTCCAGCACCTAGGATACAAAGAGACACAAAATGACCTATGCGCTTGCCAAAAACACACCAGCCCCACGCTCCCTACTCCCCAGCTCACCTCAAACGCTCCTCCGCTTCCAAATGCGACCCGCACAGAGCCTGCAAAACCAAAGAGAAACACTGCAACTCCATGGCCATACAAGACTTGGCTATGAGACACCAACGCAAACCACAACCACCTCACCTTCCAGGAACGCTCCTCAGCGGGCGGCATTGCCCCTCCAAACGGCACCTACAAAAACCAAAGCCAAAAGGCACTTCCTGAAACACTGCCCAAAACCACAGCCTGCCCACACCTATCCCCTTCTCCCCCTCCTTTACCTTCAACAGCTTGCCTCCCCCGCCTCCGTCACTTTGGGTTCCCGCTTGGAGGCTGACGCACCACCTCTAAGATGCAAACAACAGGGGTGGCTTAGAACCGCACCAGCCACACGCAGCACCTGAAAAATAACCCCTCCTTCAGCCCACCCATCCCCGAGTCAGCTCCAGGGCCCATACCCCACATTGCTCCTCGCTTGGAACCTTCACGTTAAAAAAAAAAAAAAAAAAAAAGTCAGAAACACCATAAAGTAGTCAAAGAACCACCAGTCACATCTTCCCTCTAACCCCTCAGCTACTCCGTCCAACCCGACTGAACCACCTTTACCTCAACAGTCTAGGCAGAGCAATGCATTAGCCACAGACCCTTCGCACTACTCCACCTACCCCCTGACTCTACACCCCCCGGGCAGGGCGGCTCCAGGCCACACGCACACCCCGACGATCCACAGCGCACTACAAACAATGTGCCTTAAAAGACGAGAGAGAGAACTCTCGGTAATAAGAACGACACCCGGACGGAAGACGCCGTCCGGCGAGAAGACCTGCGGGACCGTGACGGCCATGTGATGAGGTTCTACGGCAGCCCCAGAAAAAGAGAGGAACGTCACGGCCCCCGACAAGGGGTTATTCTGAAAACCGAGAGGACGCAGGCGCAACAATCCCGGCTTCAAGACCTAAGAACGTAAGGACGCAGGCGAGAAAGCCCAGTCCACAAAAACGGACCGCAAGAGAGCAGAGCTGCTGACGCAGCCGAGAACGACGCCGCAAAAAAGGACCGCCTGGAAACCTCCCAGATGCCAGACCGATCCACGCCGCACGTTTGGAACGCCAGAAAAGAAGTGCCCGATCGGCACTGGGTCGACGGATACACGCGTTCGAGATGCTAGGGATGATGCCCAACTCACAACACCTGAGGCGCACGGCACCCTCCTTGGGCACAAAGGCAACATCGAGACCCAACAAAGTCCTAAGACACACAAGACACACCACGCAAACTGCACAACAACAGACACAGCCTGGAACCGCCCTGCCCGGCACACGCTGCCATCCTGCTGAAGACTAACCTGCTCCCTTATACCCGACCAGAGGGCACTGTTCCCAGACAGCCCTCTCCGCTGCGCTACACTTAGAAACCCCACCCCGCAACGGCCAACCTCGCACCCTCCCTCCCCCGACCCCTCTCCGGCACCGGAGCCGCAACTTAGCTTGCAGACAGCCACGAGTCCAAATCCATCCTGGACGAGGAAAACCACACTCGGCCCGCTGCATTCAGCCTGCCGTCACCAGGTTCCGCTCCACCGTCTGCGAAACAAGAACAACGCCGTCAGTCAGCATCACAGCAGTCATCACAGAGCTATCGCACAACATCCGCCGCCTCAGACGTGCCAAGGCGTGCCGCTGAACCGCTCCGTACCTACGCCAGAGTCCGACGCCGTGGCTCTGGTCGCTTCCAGCACCTAGGATACAAAGAGACACAAAATGACCTATGCGCTTGCCAAAAACACACCAGCCCCACGCTCCCTACTCCCCAGCTCACCTCAAACGCTCCTCCGCTTCCAAATGCGACCCGCACAGAGCCTGCAAAACCAAAGAGAAACACTGCAACTCCATGGCCATACAAGACTTGGCTATGAGACACCAACGCAAACCACAACCACCTCACCTTCCAGGAACGCTCCTCAGCGGGCGGCATTGCCCCTCCAAACGGCACCTACAAAAACCAAAGCCAAAAGGCACTTCCTGAAACACTGCCCAAAACCACAGCCTGCCCACACCTATCCCCTTCTCCCCCTCCTTTACCTTCAACAGCTTGCCTCCCCCGCCTCCGTCACTTTGGGTTCCCGCTTGGAGGCTGGCGCACCACCTCTAAGATGCAAACAACAGGGGTGGCTTAGAACCGCACCAGCCACACGCAGCACCTGAAAAATAACCCCTCCTTCAGCCCACCCATCCCCGAGTCAGCTCCAGGGCCCATACCCCACATTGCTCCTCGCTTGGAACCTTCACGTTAAAAAAAAAAAAAAAAAAAAAAAAAAAGTCAGAAACACCATAAAGTAGTCAAAGAACCACCAGTCACATCTTCCCTCTAACCCCTCAGCTACTCCGTCCAACCCGACTGAACCACCTTTGCCTCAACAGTCTAGGCAGAGCAATGCATTAGCCACAGACCCTTCGCACTACTCCACCTACCCCCTGACTCTACACCCCCCGGGCAGGGCGGCTCCAGGCCACACGCACACCCCGACGATCCACAGCGCAC
Source organism: Platalea leucorodia (assembly GCF_965183815.1). Classification (NCBI taxonomy): domain Eukaryota; kingdom Metazoa; phylum Chordata; class Aves; order Pelecaniformes; family Threskiornithidae; genus Platalea; species Platalea leucorodia. Next base: position 42,528 of record NW_028121162.1, read on the forward strand.
TACAAACAATGTGCCTTAAAAGACGAGAGAGAGAACTCTCGGTAATAAGAACGACACCCGGACGGAAGACGCCGTCCGGCGAGAAGACCTGCGGGACCGTGACGGCCATGTGATGAGGTTCTACGGCAGCCCCAGAAAAAGAGAGGAACGTCACGGCCCCCGACAAGGGGTTATTCTGAAAACCGAGAGGACGCAGGCGCAACAATCCCGGCTTCAAGACCTAAGAACGTAAGGACGCAGGCGAGAAAGCCCAGTCCACAAAAACGGACCGCAAGAGAGCAGAGCTGCTGACGCAGCCGAGAACGACGCCGCAAAAAAGGACCGCCTGGAAACCTCCCAGATGCCAGACCGATCCACGCCGCACGTTTGGAACGCCAGAAAAGAAGTGCCCGATCGGCACTGGGTCGACGGATACACGCGTTCGAGATGCTAGGGATGATGCCCAACTCACAACACCTGAGGCGCACGGCACCCTCCTTGGGCACAAAGGCAACATCGAGACCCAACAAAGTCCTAAGACACACAAGACACACCACGCAAACTGCACAACAACAGACACAGCCTGGAACCGCCCTGCCCGGCACACGCTGCCATCCTGCTGAAGACTAACCTGCTCCCTTATACCCGACCAGAGGGCACTGTTCCCAGACAGCCCTCTCCGCTGCGCTACACTTAGAAACCCCACCCCGCAACGGCCAACCTCGCACCCTCCCTCCCCCGACCCCTCTCCGGCACCGGAGCCGCAACTTAGCTTGCAGACAGCCACGAGTCCAAATCCATCCTGGACGAGGAAAACCACACTCGGCCCGCTGCATTCAGCCTGCCGTCACCAGGTTCCGCTCCACCGTCTGCGAAACAAGAACAACGCCGTCAGTCAGCATCACAGCAGTCATCACAGAGCTATCGCACAACATCCGCCGCCTCAGACGTGCCAAGGCGTGCCGCTGAACCGCTCCGTACCTACGCAGAGTCCGACGCCGTGGCTCTGGTCGCTTCCAGCACCTAGGATACAAAGAGACACAAAATGACCTATGCGCTTGCCAAAACACACCAGCCCCACGCTCCCTACTCCCCAGCTCACCTCAAACGCTCCTCCGCTTCCAAATGCGACCCGCACAGAGCCTGCAAAACCAAAGAGAAACACTGCAACTCCATGGCCATACAAGACTTGGCTATGAGACACCAACGCAAACCACAACCACCTCACCTTCCAGGAACGCTCCTCAGCGGCGGCATTGCCCCTCCAAACGGCACCTACAAAAACCAAAGCCAAAAGGCACTTCCTGAAACACTGCCCAAAACCACAGCCTGCCCACACTATCCCCTTCTCCCCCTCCTTTACCTTCAACAGCTTGCCTCCCCCGCCTCCGTCACTTTGGGTTCCCGCTTGGAGGCTGACGCACCACCTCTAAGATGCAAACAACAGGGGTGGCTTAGAACCGCACCAGCCACACGCAGCACCTGAAAAATAACCCCTCCTTCAGCCCACCCATCCCCGAGTCAGCTCCAGGGCCCATACCCCACATTGCTCCTCGCTTGGAACCTTCACGTTAAAAAAAAAAAAAAAAAAAAAAAAAGTCAGAAACACCATAAAGTAGTCAAAGAACCACCAGTCACATCTTCCTCTAACCCCTCAGCTACTCCGTCCAACCCGACTGAACCACCTTTGCCTCAACAGTCTAGGCAGAGCAATGCATTAGCCACAGACCCTTCGCACTACTCCACCTACCCCCTGACTCTACACCCCCCGGGCAGGGCGGCTCCAGGCCACACGCACACCCCGACGATCCACAGCGCACTACAAACAATGTGCCTTAAAAGACGAGAGAGAGAACTCTCGGTAATAAGAACGACACCCGGACGGAAGACGCCGTCCGGCGAGAAGACCTGCGGGACCGTGACGGCCATGTGATGAGGTTCTACGGCAGCCCCAGAAAAAGAGAGGAACGTCACGGCCCCCGACAAGGGGTTATTCTGAAAACCGAGAGGACGCAGGCGCAACAATCCCGGCTTCAAGACCTAAGAACGTAAGGACGCAGGCGAGAAAGCCCAGTCCACAAAAACGACCGCAAGAGAGCAGAGCTGCTGACGCAGCCGAGAACGACGCCGCAAAAAAGGACCGCCTGGAAACCTCCCAGATGCCAGACCGATCCACGCCGCACGTTTGGAACGCCAGAAAAGAAGTGCCCGACTCGGCACTGGGTCGACGGATACACGCGTTCGAGATGCTAGGGATGATGCCCAACTCACAACACCTGAGGCGCACGGCACCCTCCTTGGGCACAAAGGCAACATCGAGACCCAACAAAGTCCTAAGACACACAAGACACACCACGCAAACTGCACAACAACAGACACAGCCTGGAACCGCCCTGCCCGGGCACACGCTGCCATCCTGCTGAAGACTAACCTGCTCCCTTATACCCGACCAGAGGGCACTGTTCCCAGACAGCCCTCTCCGCTGCGCTACACTTAGAAACCCCACCCCGCAACGGCCAACCTCGCACCCTCCCTCCCCCGACCCCTCTCCGGCACCGGAGCCGCAACTTAGCTTGCAGACAGCCACGAGTCCAAATCCATCCTGGACGAGGAAAACCACACTCGGCCCGCTGCATTCAGCCTGCCGTCACCAGGTTCCGCTCCACCGTCTGCGAAACAAGAACAACGCCGTCAGTCAGCATCACAGCAGTCATCACAGAGCTATCGCACAACATCCGCCGCCTCAGACGTGCCAAGGCGTGCCGCTGAACCGCTCCGTACCTACGCCAGAGTCCGACGCCGTGGCTCTGGTCGCTTCCAGCACCTAGGATACAAAGAGACACAAAATGACCTATGCGCTTGCCAAAAACGCACCAGCCCCACGCTCCCTACTCCCCAGCTCACCTCAAACGCTCCTCCGCTTCCAAATGCGACCCGCACAGAGCCTGCAAAACCAAAGAGAAACACTGCAACTCCATGGCCATACAAGACTTGGCTATGAGACACCAACGCAAACCACAACCACCTCACCTTCCAGGAACGCTCCCTCAGCGGGCGGCATTGCCCCTCCAAACGGCACCTACAAAAACCAAAGCCAAAAGGCACTTCCTGAAACACTGCCCAAAACCACAGCCTGCCCACACCTATCCCCTTCTCCCCCTCCTTTACCTTCAACAGCTTGCCTCCCCCGCCTCCGTCACTTTGGGTTCCCGCTTGGAGGCTGACGCACCACCTCTAAGATGCAAACAACAGGGGTGGCTTAGAACCGCACCAGCCACACGCAGCACCTGAAAAATAACCCCTCTTCAGCCCACCCATCCCCGAGTCAGCTCCAGGGCCCATACCCCACATTGCTCCTCGCTTGGGAACCTTCACGTTAAAAAAAAAAAAAAAAAAAAAAAAAAGTCAGAAACACCATAAAGTAGTCAAAGAACCACCAGTCACATCTTCCTCTAACCCCTCAGCTACTCCGTCCAACCCGACTGAACCACCTTTGCCTCAACAGTCTAGGCAGAGCAATGCATTAGCCACAGACCCTTCGCACTACTCCACCTACCCCCTGACTCTACACCCCCCGGGCAGGGCGGCTCCAGGCCACACGCACACCCCGACGATCCACAGCGCACTACAAACAATGTGCCTTAAAAGACGAGAGAGAGAACTCTCGGTAATAAGAACGACACCCGACGGAAGACGCCGTCCGGCGAGAAGACCTGCGGGGACCGTGACGGCCATGTGATGAGGTTCTACGGCAGCCCAGAAAAAGAGAGGAACGTCACGGCCCCCGACAAGGGGTTATTCTGAAAACCGAGAGGACGCAGGCGCAACAATCCCGGCTTCAAGACCTAAGAACGTAAGGACGCAGGCGAGAAAGCCCAGTCCACAAAAACGGACCGCAAGAGAGCAGAGCTGCTGACGCAGCCGAGAACGACGCCGCAAAAAAGGACCGCCTGGAAACCTCCCAGATGCCAGACCGATCCACGCCGCACGTTTGGAACGCCAGAAAAGAAGTGCCCGATCGGCACTGGGTCGACGGATACACGCGTTCGAGATGCTAGGGATGATGCCCAACTCACAACACCTGAGGCGCACGGCACCCTCCTTGGGCACAAAAGGCAACATCGAGACCCAACAAAGTCCTAAGACACACAAGACACACCACGCAAACTGCACAACAACAGACACAGCCTGGAACCGCCCTGCCCGGCACACGCTGCCATCCTGCTGAAGACTAACCTGCTCCCTTATACCCGACCAGAGGGCACTGTTCCCAGACAGCCCTCTCCGCTGCGCTACACTTAGAAACCCCACCCCGCAACGGCCAACCTCGCACCCTCCCTCCCCCGACCCCTCTCCGGCACCGGAGCCGCAACTTAGCTTGCAGACAGCCACGAGTCCAAATCCATCCTGGACGAGGAAAACCACACTCGGCCCGCTGCATTCAGCTGCCGTCACCAGGTTCCGCTCCACCGTCTGCGAAACAAGAACAACGCCGTCAGTCAGCATCACAGCAGTCATCACAGAGCTATCGCACAACATCCGCCGCCTCAGACGTGCCAAGCGTGCCGCTGAACCGCTCCGTACCTACGCCAGAGTCCGACGCCGTGGCTCTGGTCGCTTCCAGCACCTAGGATACAAAGAGACACAAAATGACCTATGCGCTTGCCAAAAACACACCAGCCCCACGCTCCCTACTCCCCAGCTCACCTCAAACGCTCCTCCGCTTCCAAATGCGACCCGCACAGAGCCTGCAAAACCAAAGAGAAACACTGCAACTCCATGGCCATACAAGACTTGGCTATGAGACACCAACGCAAACCACAACCACCTCACCTTCCAGGAACGCTCCTCAGCGGGCGGCATTGCCCCTCCAAACGGCACCTACAAAAACCAAAGCCAAAAGGCACTTCCTGAAACACTGCCCAAAACCACAGCCTGCCCACACCTATCCCCTTCTCCCCCTCCTTTACCTTCAACAGCTTGCCTCCCCCGCCTCCGTCACTTTGGGTTCCCGCTTGGAGGCTGACGCACCACCTCTAAGATGCAAACAACAGGGTGGCTTAGAACCGCACCAGCCACACGCAGCACCTGAAAAATAACCCCTCCTTCAGCCCACCCATCCCCGAGTCAGCTCCAGGGCCCATACCCCACATTGCTCCTCGCTTGGAACCTTCACGTTAAAAAAAAAAAAAAAAAAAAAAAAAAGTCAGAAACACCATAAAGTAGTCAAAGAACCACCAGTCACATCTTCCCTCTAACCCCTCAGCTACTCCGTCCAACCCGACTGAACCACCTTTGCCTCAACAGTCTAGGCAGAGCAATGCATTAGCCACAGACCCTTCGCACTACTCCACCTACCCCCTGACTCTACACCCCCCGGGCAGGGCGGCTCCAGGCCACACGCACACCCCGACGATCCACAGCGCACTACAAACAATGTGCCTTAAAAGACGAGAGAGAGAACTCTCGGTAATAAGAACGACACCCGGACGGGAAGACGCCGTCCGGCGAGAAGACCTGCGGGACCGTGACGGCCATGTGATGAGGTTCTACGGCAGCCCCAGAAAAAGAGAGGAACGTCACGGCCCCCGACAAGGGGTTATTCTGAAAACCGAGAGGACGCAGGCGCAACAATCCCGGCTTCAAGACCTAAGAACGTAAGGACGCAGGCGAGAAAGCCCAGTCCACAAAAACGGACCGCAAGAGAGCAGAGCTGCTGACGCAGCCGAGAACGACGCCGCAAAAAAGGACCGCCTGGAAACCTCCCAGATGCCAGACCGATCCACGCCGCACGTTTGGAACGCCAGAAAAGAAGTGCCCGATCGGCACTGGGTCGACGGATACACGCGTTCG
>NW_028121161.1:0-48181 GCF_965183815.1 Platalea leucorodia
TGCACCGCCCCAAGCAGTTGAGCGCCGCCCTCTCGGCCAAGAGCAAACCGGCGCCGGGGCCCTCCACCTCGGCCACCACCGTCCGCCCGGCGGGCAACGAGGAGCCGTCGGCTACCAGCCACCTCACCCGGCACCCCGTTTCCGCCCAGGCCGCTTCGGCGAAGGGGGCGCCCGCCAGCACCCCCGCCGATTTGCAGAGGAGCCGGGCTCGCCGGGGGGCCAGCCCCACGGCGGCGGCGGCCGGGTCGGGGGGCCGGCCCGTCCTCCTCCAACCAGGTTCGGGCCAGAGCGCGCAGCTGGTGGGGCGGCAGCAGGGCCGCCAGGGCGGGGGCGGGGGCGGCCATGGCCTCGGCGGGGGTCACGGAGCTGGGGGGAGAGGGGGCCAGAGCGGCCCCGGTGCCGTGAGGGACCATAGAGACGCGGGGAGAGGGGCCAGAGCGGCACCAGTGCCATAAAGGACCATAGAGACGCAGGGAGAGGGGCCAGAGGGGCCCCGGTGCCATAAAGGACCATAGAGACGCAGGGAGAGGGGCCAGAGCGGCCCCGGTGCCATAAAGGGGGGGCATAGAGTGCCAGGGAAGAGGGGCCAGAGCGGCCCCGGTGCCCTGGGGGACCATAGAGACGCGGGGAGAGGGGCCAGAGCGGCCCCAGTGCCATAAAGGACCATAGAGACGTGGGGAGAGGGGCCAGAGCGGCACCAGTGCCATAAAGGACCATAGAGACGCAGGGAGAGGGGCCAGAGCGGCACCAGTGCCATAAAGGGGGAGCATAGAGTGCCAGGGAAGAGGGGCCAGAGCGGCCCCGGTGCCCTGGGGGACCATAGAGACGTGGGGAGAGGGGCCAGAGCGGCCCCGGTGCCATAAAGGGGGAGCATAGAGCCATGGGGAGAGGGGCCAGAGGGGGCCCCAGTGCCCTGGGGGAGCTCTGGGCTCCTGCCCCCCATGTGTGGGTCCTGCCCCCCCCCAAGTACCCGCCCAAGCAATGGGGTCCCACCCCCAACGTGTGGGTCCTGCCCCACAGACACCCCCCATGTGTGGGCCCTGCCCCACAGACGTTCCCCCATGTGTGGGTCCTGCCCCATAGACACCCCCAACCTAGGGGTCCTGCCCCACAGACACCCCCCCATGTGTGGGCCCCTGCCCCACAGACACCCCCCATGTGTGGGCCCTGCCCCATAGAAACCCCCCATGTGTGGGCCCTGCCCCATAGACGTTCCCCCATGTGTGGGTCCTGCCCCATAGACACCCCCAACCTAGGGGTCCTGCCCCACAGACACCCCCCCATGTGTGGGCCCTGCCCCACAGACACCCCCCATGTGTGGGCCCCTGCCCCATAGAAACCCCCCATGTGTGGGCCCTGCCCCATAGACGTTCCCCCATGTGTGGGTCCTGCCCCATAGACACCCCCAACCTAGGGGGTCCTGCCCCATAGACACCCCCCCATGTGTGGGCCCTGCCCCATAGAAACCCCCCATGTGTGGGCCCTGCCCCATAGACGTTCCCCCATGTGTGGGTCCTGCCCCATAGACCACCCCCAACCTAGGGGTCCTGCCCCATAGACACCCCCCCATGTGTGGGCCCTGCCCCATAGACACCCCCATGTGTGGGTCCTGCCCCACAGACACCCCCCCATGTGTGGGCCCTGCCCCATAGAAACCCCCCATGTGTGGGCCCTGCCCCACAGACACCCCCCATGTGTGGGCCCTGCCCCATAGAAACCCCCCCATGTGTGGGCCCTGCCCCATAGACGTTCCCCCATGTGTGGGTCCTGCCCCATAGACACCCCCCAACCTAGGGGTCCTGCCCCATAGACACCCCCCCATGTGTGGGCCCTGCCCCATAGACACCCCCCATGTGTGGGTCCTGCCCCATAGACGTTCCCCCATGTGTGGGTCCTGCCCCATAGACACCCCCAACCTAGGGGTCCTGCCCCACAGACACCCCCATGTGTGGGCCCTGCCCCATAGACGCTCCCCATGTGTGGGTCCTGCCCCACAGACACCCCCCATGTGTGGGTCCTGCCCCATAGAAACCCCCCATGTGTGGGTCCTGCCCCATAGACGCCCCCACATGTGGGTCCTGCCCCCCATGCCCCCCCCCCAGTCACCCCCAAGCAATAGGTCCTGCCCCATAGCCCCCTCCCCCCCAATCCCCTGCCCCACATCCTCCCCCCCAGCCCCCCTGTCCTGCCCCACACCCCCTCCCCCACCCCGGACGCTTGGGTCCCGTCCCCTCCCCCCACCCCCCCCGGTAGGGTCCAAAGTCCGGCCGGGATTGGCCACGTCCGCCAGCGCCACCCCCCTCCCCCCACCCCGCGCCCCCCAAGTGGGGGCCGCGCCCCTCCCCCACGCCGTGGGGCCGGGATCCCCCCCCTCCCCCCCCCTCACCTGCGGAGCCGGGAGTTGGGGGGCGAATGAGCCCCGAATCGGGGGGGCGGGGGGTGGTCTTGGCTTGGAGAGAGGGGGGGGGGGGCGGGGGCCAACCCCCAGCCCCGCCCTAGGGTGGGGCCCCCCCCTCAAGCCCCCGCCCCCCAAGGGGGCTGGGGACACGCCCAGCGCCCCACATTGCGGGGGGGGAGGGGGATATGGGGCAGCCGCCCCCCCAACATGGGGGGCACCCCCCCAAAATGGAGCGAGGGTATTGGGGGGGGGGGGGGGAGGGGTGTTACTGCCTGGCCCCGCCCCCCCTCCACCCCAGGCTCCGCCCTTGCTGTGATTGGCTGCCCGATGCGTGTCCCCGCCCCACCCCCGCCCCATCCCCCACCCCCCAAAAATGAGGCGGGGGGGCGGGGGGTGGGGGGCGGTTTTTCCTTTATTGGCAATAAATAAGCGAGGCCAGGCGGGGGGGGGGGGGGCTGCCCCACGGCGCTATGGGGCCGCCCCACGGCAGGGGGCCGCCCCACGGCGAACGGGGCGCCCCACGGCGAAAGGGGCGCCCCACGGCGCTATGGGGCTGCCCCACGGCAGGGGGCCCCCCCACGGCGAACGGGGCGCCCCATGGCGCTATGGGGCTGCCCCACGGCGCTATGGGGCCGCCCCACGGCGAACGGGGCGCCCCACGGCAGGGGGCCGCCCCATGGCAAACGGGGCGCCCCACAGCGCTATGGGGCGTGGGGGGGGGGGGGGGGGTCACTTCCGCTTCTTCCGAGTGTCCTCGGCGTCGGCTGGGGGAGGGGCGGAGGCGGTGACGTCACGTGACGTCACGGGTGATGTCCCCACCGCGCTGCCCCCCCCCCCCGCCTCCCCTCCCCAGCCTTCCTCCCCCACCCCCCACCCCCGTCGTCATCGTCGGTGTCCTCCCGCTGCGGGGGGGGGGACGCGGGGACGTGGGGGTGACGGGGACACGTGGGGGGTGACAGGGACACGTGGGGGGTGACGGTGACACACGAAGGTGATGGGGACGTGGGGTGACAGGGACACAGCCGTGGGGTGACGGTGACGTGGGGATGAGGGTGACGGGGACACATGAAGGTGACGGGGACACAGCCGTGGGGTGACGCGGGGATGAGGGTGACGGGGACATGGGGTGACGGGGACACAGCCGTGGGGTGACGGTGACGCGGGGATGAGGGTGACGGGGACATGGGGTGACGGGGACACAGCCGTGGGGTGACGCGGGGATGAGGGTGACGGGGACGCGGGGTGACGGGGACACAGCCGTGGGGTGACGCGGGGATGAGGGTGACGGGGACATGGGGTGACGGGGACACAGCCGTGGGGTGACGGTGACGCGGGGATGAGGGTGACGGGGACACATGAAGGTGACGGGGACACAGCCATGGGGTGACGGTGACGCGGGGATGAGGGTGACGGGGACATGGGGTGACGGGGACACAGCCGTGGGGTGACGTGGGGATGAGGGTGACGGGGACGTGGGGTGACGGGGACACAGCCATGGGGTGACGGTGACGTGGGGATGAGGGTGACGGGGACATGGGGTGACGGGGACACAGCCATGGGGTGACGGTGACGCGGGGATGAGGGTGACGGGGACGTGGGGTGACGGGGACACAGCCGTGGGGTGACGGTGACGCGGGGATGAGGGTGACGGGGACATGGGGTGACGGGGACACAGCCATGGGGTGACGGTGACGCGGGGATGAGGGTGACGGGGACGTGGGGTGACGGGGGACACAGCCGTGGGGTGACGGGGACGTGGGGATGAGGGTGACACAGGGGGTGACGGGGACGTGGCGGGGTGACAGGGACACATGAAGGTGACAGGGACACAGCCGTGGGGTGACGGGGACGCGGGGATGAGGGTGACGGGGACGTGGGGTGATGGGGACACACGAAGGTGACGGTGACATGGGGATGAGGGTGACGGGGACACATGAAGGTGACGGGGACACAGCCATGGGGTGACAGGGACACGTGGGGGTGATGGGGACACAGGAAGGTGACAGTGACACACGAAGGTGACGGTGACGCGGGGATGAGGGTGACGGGGACGTGGGGTGACGGGGACACAGCCATGGGGTGACAGGGACACGTGGGGGTGATGGGGACACAGGAAGGTGACAGTGACACACAAAGGTGACGGTGACGCGGGGATGAGGGTGACGGGGACACATGAAGGTGACGGGGACGCAGCCGTGGGGTGACGCGGGGATGAGGGTGACCCCGGCGGGGGGTGACAGAGGGGGTGACACGGACCCAGCCCGGGGTGACAGGCGGGGGTACCTGCGGCCGGGCCCGAGGACGATGGAGGGGACACGAGTTTACGCTACGAGAGGGGAGGAAGGGAGAAGATGGCGGTGAGAGATGGAGGAGGGGACAGGGAGGAGATGGTGGGGACACACGGAGGGGACAGGGAGATGGCGGAGGGGACCAGGAGACGGTGGTGGGGACCAGGAGACGGTGGTGGGGACACGGGGAGGGATGGAGGGGCCAGGAGATGGAGGGGACAGGGAGATGGCGGAGGGGACACGAGGAGCGATGGAGGGGACAGGGAGATGGTGGGGACAGGGAGATGGCGGAGGTGACCAGGAGATGGTGGGGACAGGGAGATGGCGGGGGGGACACGAGGAGCGATGGAGGGGACAGGGAGATGGAGGGGACAGGGAGATGGTGGGGACAGGAGGAGATGGTGGGGACCAGGAGGAGATGGAGGGGACAAAGATGGTGGAGGGGACCAGGAGGGACCATGAGGGACAGGGAGGAGATGGAGGGGACAGGGAGATGGAGGGGACAGGGAGATGGTGGGGACAGGAGGAGATGGTGGGGACCAGGAGGAGATGGTGGGGACAAAGATGGTGGAGGGGACCAGGAGGGACCATGAGGGACAGGGAGGAGATGGAGGGGACAGGAGATGGTGGGGACAGGGAGATGGCGGTGGGGACACGAGGAGCGATGGAGGGGACAGGAGATGGAGGGGACAGGGAGATGGCGGTGGGGACAGGGAGATGGCAGAGGTGACCAGGAGACGGTGGTGGAGGTGACCAGGAGGAGATGGAGGGGACAGGGAGATGGAGGAGACAGGGAGATGGTGGGGACCAGGAGGAGATGGAGGGGACAAAGATGGTGGAGGGGACCAGGAGGGACCATGAGGGACAGGGAGGAGATGGAGGGGACAGGGAGATGGTGGGGACAGGGAGATGGCGGTGGGGACACGAGGAGCGATGGAGGGGCCAGGAGAGGGAGGGGACAGGAGATGGTGGTGGGGACAGGGAGATGGCAGAGGTGACCAGGAGACGGTGGTGGAGGTGACCAGGAGGAGATGGAGGGGACAGGGAGATGGTGGGGACCAGGAGGAGATGGTGGGGACCAAGATGGTGGTGGGGACACGAGGAGCGATGGAGGGGACAGGAGATGGAGGGGACAGGGAGATGGCGGTGGGGACAGGGAGATGGCAGAGGTGACCAGGAGGAGATGGAGGGGACAGGGAGATGGTGGGGACCAGGAGGAGATGGTGGGGACCAAGATGGTGGAGGGGACACGAGGAGCGATGGAGGGGCCAGGAGATGGTGGAGGGGCCGGTGGGGATGTGGGGAGGGCCGGAGGGGGGGGAGGGGCCCCGGGGGGGGAGGGGACCGGGGGGACGGTGGCAGCCCCTCACCCTCCAGGTAGTTCCTGGCGACGAACTTGAGGGCCTCGTCCAGCAGGATGACGGGGAAGGAGATCTTCAGCACCATGAACCAGTGCGTCAGGTCCAGGGGCGTCAGCTTGAAGATCATCTGGGGGGAGGGGACACGGGCTGAGGATGGACCCTCCCCCCCCCCATAGCCCCATGGCCACCAACCCCGTGGCCACCAACCCCTGTGGTCACCAACCCCCGTGGTCACCAACCCTGATGGCCACCAACCCCACCATGGCCATCAACCTCCCCATGGCCACCAACCCCATGGCCACCAACCCAATGGCCACCAACCCCACCATGGCCACCAACCCCATGGTCACCAACCCAATGGCCATCAACCACCCCATGGCCACCAACCCAATGGCCACCAACCCCACCATGGCCACCAACCCCATGGTCACCAACCCAATGGCCATCAACCTCCCCATGGCCACCAACCCCTGTGGTCACCAACCCCATGGCCACCACCCCATGGCCACCACCCCGGATGGCCACCACCCGCCCCGTGGCCACCACCCGCCCGGTGGCCACCAGCCCCCTTACGGGCAGCGGGTCGATGTAGAGGATGACGAAGTGGAGGGACATGGAGAGGCAGATGGAGCCCACCAGCCAGATGTTGACCCAAGGCGGCATGCGGAGCAGGGATTGGTTCTCGGAGAGGCTGGGGGAGGGACACACCAAGGCGGCGGCGGTGAAGGCGGCGGCGGCGGTGGTGGTGATGGTGGTGGTGTTACTGGTGGTGGTGGTGGTGGTGGTGGTGATGGTGGTGATGGTGGTGGTGGTGGTGGTGGTGTTACTGGTGGTGGTGGTGGTGGTGGTGGTGGTGGTGGTGATGGTGGTGGTGGTGGTGGTGGTGGTGTTACTGGTGGTGGTGATGGTGGTGATGGTGGTGGTGGTGGTGGTGGTGGTGTTACTGGTGGTGGTGGTGGTGGTGGTGGTGATGGTGGTGATGGTGGTGGTGTTACTGGTGGTGGTGGTGGTGGTGATGGTGGTGGTGGTGGTGATGGTGGTGGTGTTACTGGTGGTGGTGATGGTGGTGGTGGTGGTGTTACTGGTGGTGGTGATGGTGGTGGTGGTGATGGTGGTGGTGTTACTGGTGGTGATGGTGGTGGTGGTGGTGATGGTGGTGGTGGTGGTGAAGATGGTGGTGGTGGTGATGGTGGTGGTGGTGGTGATGGTGGTGGTGGTGTTAATGGTGGTGGTGATGGTGGTGGTGATGGTGTTACTGGTGGTGGTGATGGTGGTGGTGGCGGTGGTGGTAATGGTGGTGGTGATGGTGGTGATGGTGGTGGGAGTGGTGTTAATGGTGGTAGTGATGGTACTGATGGTCTTGGTGGTGGTGGTGGTGGTGGTGGTGTTGGTAATGGTGTCGTCAATGGTCTTGGTGGTGGCGTTGGTGGTGGTGGTCTTGGTGGTGGTGGTGGTCTTGGTGGTGGTGAAGATGGTGATGGTGGTGATGATGGTGGTGAAGATGGTGATGGTGGTGGTGGTGGTGGTGGTGATGGTGGTGATGGTGATGGTGGTGGTGATGGTGAAGATGACGGTGAAGAGCACCCCCTACCTGTTGAGGGCGTTGCACATCTCGATGGTGACCAGGACGGAGAGGGCCATGGTCATGGGCACCGGCGACTCGAAGATCTCGCAGTCCAGGCCCTCGAACTCGGCGTTGTGCTCCGTGCACTGCATGAAGTGGGTCTGCGGGGCCACCGGCGGGGCCGTCACCGCCGCGGCCGCCCCCGGGCGGCGAGGGGGACGGGGAGGTCGCCGTGGGGGGTGGCAGGGCCGCCACGGGGACCTCGGGGCCACCATGGGCATGGCGGGGCCACCATGAGAACCTTGGGGCCACCATTAGCATGGCGGGGCCACCACGGGGACCTCGGGGCCACCATGGGCATGGCGGGGCCACCACGAAGACCTTGAGGTCACCACAGGGATGGCAGGGCCACCACGGGGACCTCGGGGCCACCATTGGCATGGCAGGGCCACCATGAGGACCTTGGGGCCACCATTGGCATGGCGGGGCCACCAGGAAGACCTTGAGGTCACCACAGGGATGGTAGGGCTACCACGAGGACCTCGGGACCACCATTGGCATGGCAGGGCCACCATGAGGACCTTGGGGCCACCATTGGCATGGCGGGGCCACCACGAAGATCTTGAGGTCACCACAGGGATGGCAGGGCCACCATGAGAACCTCGGGGCCACCACAGGGGTGGCAGGGCCACCATGAGAACCTTGGGGCCACTATGGGGATGGTAGGGCCACCACAGGGACCCTCATGGGGACCTTGGGGCCACCATAGGGATGGCAGGGCCACCAGAAGAACCTTGGGGCCACCATGGGCATGGCAGGGCCACCACAGGGACCCTCATGGGGACCTTGGGGCCACCATAGGGATGGCAGGGCCACCACGAAGACCTTGGGGCCACCACGGGCATGGCAGGGCCACCACAAGGACCTTGGGGCCACCATGGGCATGGCAGGACCACCATGAAGACCTTGAGGTCACCACAGGGATGGCAGGGCCACCATGAGAACCTTGGGGCCACCATAGGCATGGCAGGGCCACCACAGGGACCCTCATGGGGACCTCGGGGCCACCACGGGGACCTCGGGGCCACCACGGGACCTCGGGTGGCCACCATCGGGGGGGCACACTCACCAGCTGGTGGTAGGTGACGCTGGGACCGTCCTCGGCGTAGAGGAACCACCAGGCGGCCGCGCCCACGGTGGCCGCGCCCACGTAGCCTGGGGGAGAGCGGGGGCCGGGGGTGAGGCGGGGCCGGGGCCACCACCCCCGGGGCCTACAATGGCCACCCCGGGGGGCTACAGTGGCCACCATGGAGGTCTACGAGGGGCCACCACCCCCAGGACCTACAATGGCCACCCCGGGGGTCTACGATGGCCACCATGGAGGTCTACAAGGGGCCACCACCCCGGGGGCCTATGAGTGGCCATCCCAGAGATCTACAAGTGGCCACCACGGAGGTCTACAAGGAGCCACCATGAGGGTCTACAAGTGGCCACCACCATGGAGTCCACAAGGAGCCACCATGGGGGTCTACAAGTGGCCACCATGGGGGTCTACAAGGGGCCACCACCCCCAGGGCCTACAAGTGGCCACCCCAGAGGTCTACAAGGGGCCACCACCCCCAGGGCCTACAAGTGGCCACCCCAGAGGTCTACAAGGGGCCACCACCCCCGGGGCCTACAAGTGGCCACCCCAGAGGTCTATGAGTGGCCACCCTGGAGGATCTACAAGGGGCCACCACCCCCAGGGCCTACAAGTGGCCACCCCAGAGGTCTACAAGTGGCCACCCCAGAGGTCTACAAGGGGCCACCACCCCCGGGGCCTACAAGTGGCCACCCCAGAGGTCTACAAGGGGCCACCACCCCCAGGGCCTACAAGTGGCCACCCCAGAGGTCTACAAGGGGCCACCACCCTCAGGGCCTACAAGTGGCCACCCCAGAGGTCTACAAGGGGCCACCACCCCCAGGGCCTACAAGTGGCCACCCCAGAGGTCTACAAGGAGCCACCACCCCCAGGACCTACAAGTGGCCACCCCAGAGGTCTACGAGTGGCCACCCCAGAGGTCTACAAGGGGCCACCACCCCCAGGGCCTACAAGTGGCCACCCTGGGGGTCTACAAGGGGCCACCACCCCCAGGGCCTACAAGTGGCCACCCCAGAGGTCTATGAGTGGCCACCCTGGGGGTCTACAAGGGGCCACCACCCCCGGGGCCTACAAGTAGCCACCCCAGAGGTCTACAAGGGGCCACCACCCCCAGGGCCTACAAGTGGCCACCCCAGAGGTCTACAAGGGGCCACCACCCCCGGGGCCTACAAGTGGCCACCCCAGAGGTCTACAAGGGGCCACCACCCCCGGGGCCTACAAGTGGCCACCCCAGAGGTCTACAAGGGGCCACCACCCCCGGGGCCTACAAGGGGCCACCCCAGAGGTCTACGAGTGGCCACCCCGGAGGATCTACAAGGGGCCACCACCCCCGGGGCCTACGAGTGGCCACCCTGGGGGTCTACAAGGGGCCACCACCCCCGGGGCCTACAAGTAGCCACCCCAGAGGTCTACGAGTGGCCACCCCGGAGGATCTACAAGGGGCCACCACCCCCCGGGGCCTACGAGTGGCCACCCCGGAGGTCTCCAAGCAGCCCGCCCCCCCCCCCGGGAGGTCCCGGTGGCCCCGGTGGCCGGTGGCCAGCGCCTCACCGCCGATGGCCAGGTAGCGGAAGAAGAGCCAGCCGCTGATGAGGGGCTCCTTGGGGCTGCGCGGGGGCTTGTCCATGATGTCCAGGTCCGGGGGGTTGAAGCCCAGGGCGGTGGCCGGGAGCCCGTCCGTCACCAGGTTCACCCACAGCAGCTGCACCGGGATCAGCGCCTCCGGCAGCCCCAGCGCCGCCGTCAGGAAGATACTGGGGGAGGCGGGGGGTCAGGGGGGGACTGGGGGCACTGGGGGGACTGGGGGGACTGGGAGAGGTGGGGGGGGGTGGGAGAGGTGGGGGGGACTGGGGGGAATGGGGGGACTGGGGGGGACTGGGGGAGGCGGGGGGTCAGGGGGCACTGGGGGCACTGGGGGGGACTGGGAGAGGTGGGGGGGACTGGGGGGACTGGGGGGAATGGGGGGACTGGGGGAGGCGGGGGGTCAGGGGGGGGACTGGGGGCACTGGGGGGACTGGGGGGACTGGGGGCACTGGGGGAGGCGGGGGTCAGGGGGCACTGGGGGGACTGGGAGAGGTGGGGGGGACTGGGGGGACTGGGGGGACTGGGGGGAATGGGGGAGGCGGGGGGGGCGGGGGGGACTGGGGGCACTGGGGGGACTGGGAGAGGTGGGGGGGACTGGGGGGACTGGGGGGACTGGGGGGAATGGGGGAGGCGGGGGGGGCGGGGGGGGACTGGGGGCACTGGGGGGACTGGGAGAGGTGGGGGGGGACTGGGGGGACTGGGGGGAATGGGGGGAGGCGGGGGGGACTGGGGGCACTGGGGGGGACTGGGAGAGGTGGGGGGGGTGGGGGGGTCAGGGGGCACTGGGGGCACTGGGGGCACTGGGAGAGGTGGGGGGGGTGGGGGGGGGTGGGGGGGGTCAGGGGGCACTGGGGGCACTGGGGGCACTGGGAGAGGTGGGGGGGGACTGGGGGCACTGGGGGAGGCGGGGGGTCAGGGGGGGGACTGGGGGCACTGGGGGCACTGGGAGAGGTGGGGGGGTGGGGGGGGTCAGGGGGCACTGGGGGGCACTGGGGTGGGCACTGGGAGAGGTGGGGGGGACTGGGGGCACTGGGGGAGGCGGGGGGTCAGGGGGGGACTGGGGGCACTGGGGGCACTGGGAGAGGTGGGGGGGTGGGGGGGGTCAGGGGGGCACTGGGGGCACTGGGGGCACTGGGAGAGGTGGGGGGGGGACTGGGGGGACTGGGGGAGGCGGGGGTCAGGGGGCACTGGGGGCACTGGGGGCACTGGGGGAGGTGGGGGGGTGGGGGGGACTGGGAGACGTGGGGAGGGTGGGGGACTGGGGGCACTGGGGGAGGCGGGGGGGGTGGGGGGGTCAGGGGGCACTGGGGGGACTGGGGGAGGCGGGGGGTCAGGGGGCACTGGGGGCACTGGGGGAGGTGGGGAGGGTGGGGGGTCAGGGAGGGACTGGGGGCACTGGGAGAGGTGGGGGGGTGGGGGGGGACTGGGGGGACTGGGGGAGGTGGGGGGGGGCGGGGAGGACTGGGGGCACTGGGGGGACTGGGAGAGGTGGGGGGGGTCAGGGGGGACTGGTGGGACTGGGAGGAACCGGGGGATTGGGCGGGAATAGGAGGATGCTGGTGAGATGGAGGGCACTGGGATGAACTGGGGAGAACTGGGATGAACTGGGGGGGAACTGGGATGAACTGGGGGGAGCTCGGGAAGATTGAGGGGGTCTGGGGGGGGACAGGAGGGAGCTGGAGAAACCGGTGGGACTGGGATGAACTGGGGGATTGGGCGGGAATAGGAGGATGCTGGCGAGATGGAGGGCACAGGGATGAACTGGGGGGAACTGGGATGAACTGGGATGAACTGGGGGGAGCTTGGGGGAACTGGGATGAACTGGGGGGAGCTCGGGAAGATTGAGGGGGGTCTGGGGGGGGACAGGAGGGAGCTGGAGAAACCGGTGGGACTGGGAGGAACCGGGAGATTGGGCGGGACTGGGAGGATGCTGGTGAGATGGAGGGCACTGGGATGAACTGGGATGAACTGGGGGGAGCTTGGGGGAACTGGGATGAACTGGGGGGAGCTCGGGAAGATTGAGGGGGTCTGGGGGGGGACAGGAGGGAGTTGGAGAAACCAGTGGGACTGGGAGGAACCGGGAGATTGGGCGGGACTGGGAGGATGCTGGTGAGATGGAGGGCACAGGGATGAACTGGGGGGAACTGGGATGAACTGGGGAGAACTGGGATGAACTGGGGGGAGCTCGGGAAGATTGAGGGGGTCTGGGGGGGGACAGGAGGGAGCTGGAGAAACCAGTGGGACTGGGATGAACTGGGGGATTGGGCGGGAATAGGAGGATGCTGGCGAGATGGAGGGCACAGGGATGAACTGGGGGGAACTGGGGGGAACTGGGATGAACTGGGGGGAGCTTGGGGGAACTGGGATGAACTGGGGGGAGCTCGGGAAGATTGAGGGGGTCTGGGGGGGGACAGGAGGGAGTTGGAGAAACCAGTGGGACTGGGAGGAACCGGGAGATTGGGCGGGACTGGGAGGATGCTGGTGAGATGGAGGGCACAGGGATGAACTGGGGGGAACTGGGATGAACTGGGGAGAACTGGGATGAACTGGGGGGAGCTCGGGAAGATTGAGGGGGTCTGGGGGGGGACAGGAGGGAGCTGGAGAAACCGGTGGGACTGGGATGAACTGGGGGATTGGGCGCGAATAGGAGGATGCTGGTGAGATGGAGGGCACAGGGATGAACTGGGGGGAACTGGGATGAACTGGGATGAACTGGGGGGAGCTTGGGGGAACTGGGATGAACTGGGGGGAGCTCGGGAAGATTGAGGGGGTCTGGGGGGGGACAGGAGGGAGCTGGAGAAACCAGTGGGACTGGGAGGAACCGGGAGATTGGGCGGGACTGGGAGGATGCTGGTGAGATGGAGGGCACAGGGATGAACTGGGGGGAACTGGGATGAACTGGGGAGAACTGGGATGAACTGGGGGGAGCTCGGGAAGATTGAGGGGGTCTGGGGGGGGACAGGAGGGAGCTGGAGAAACCGGTGGGACTGGGATGAACTGGGGGATTGGGCGCGAATAGGAGGATGCTGGTGAGATGGAGGGCACAGGGATGAACTGGGGGGAACTGGGATGAACTGGGATGAACTGGGGGGAGCTTGGGGGAACTGGGATGAACTGGGGGGAGCTCGGGAAGATTGAGGGGGTCTGGGGGGGGGACAGGAGGGAGCTGGAGAAACCGGTGGGACTGGGAGGAACCGGGAGATTGGGCGGGACTGGGAGGCCGCCGGCGAGATGGAGGGCACTGGGCCAAACTGGGCCGAACTGGGAGGCCGCCGCCCTCTCACCAGACCACCTCCCCGACGTTGGAGGAGATGAGGTAGCGGATGAACTGCTTCATGTTGTTGTAGATGGCCCGGCCCTCCTCCACCGCCGCCACGATGGTGGAGAAGTTGTCGTCGGCCAGCACCATCTCGGAGGCCGTCTTGGCCACCGCCGTCCCCGAGCCCATGGCGATGCCGATCTCCGCCTTCTTCAGCGCCGGCGCGTCGTTCACCCCGTCGCCCGTCTGCGGGGGCGGGCAGGGCGTCACGCGGGGCGGGGGAGGGGGCTGCCCCCAGGGCTGGGGGCGGGGGGGGGGGGGCTCCCATGGGTGGTGGGTGCCCCAAGGGGGTGGTGGGTGCCC
This sequence comes from Platalea leucorodia, assembly GCF_965183815.1. Taxonomy (NCBI): domain Eukaryota; kingdom Metazoa; phylum Chordata; class Aves; order Pelecaniformes; family Threskiornithidae; genus Platalea; species Platalea leucorodia. The sequence continues at coordinate 13,959 of NW_028121161.1, forward strand.
CAAGGGGGTGGTGGGTCCTCTAAGGGTTGATGGGTGCCCCAAGGGGGTGGTGGGTGCCCCAAGGGTGGTGGGTCTCCCAAGGGGGTGGTGGGTGCCCCAAGGGTGGTGGGTCTCCCAAGGGTTGATGGGTGCCCCCAAGGGGGTGGTGGGTGCCCCAAGGGGGTGGTGGGTGCCCCAAGGGTTAATGGGTGCCCCAAGGGGGTGGTGGGTGCCCCAAGGGGGTGGTGGGTCTCCCAAGGGTTAATGGGTGCCCCAAGGGTGGTGGTGGGTGCCCCAAGGGGGTGGTGGGTCTCCCAAGGGTTAATGGGTGCCCCAAGGGGGTGGTGGGTGCCCCAAGGGGGTGGTGGGTGCCCCAAGGGTTAATGGGTGCCCCAAGGGTGGTGGTGGGGTCTCCCAAGGGGGTGGTGGGTGCCCCAAGGGGGTGGTGGGTCTCCCAAGGGGGTGGTGGGTGCCCCAAGGGTGGTGGTGGGTCTCCCAAGGGTTGATGGGTGCCCCAAGGGTGGTGGTGGGTCTCCCAAGGGTTGATGGGTGCCCCAAGGTGGTGGTGGGTCTCCCAAGGGTGGTGGGTCCTCCAAGAGTGGTGGTGGGTGCCCCAAGGGTGGTGGTGGGTCTCCCAAGGGTGGTGGGGCCCTCAAGGGTGGTGGTGGGTGCCCCATAGGGGGTGGTGGTGGGTCCTCTAAGGGTTGATGGGTCTCCCAAGGGTTAATGGGTGCCCCAAGAGGGTGGTGGGTGCCCCAAGGGGGTGGTGGGTGCCCCCCTAGCGGGGTATCAGCCACCCTGGAGCTCCAGAACACCTCAAGGCTGGGTCAGATCCACACGGGACCCCCAGGAACCCCCCACGAGTGATGGTGGACCCCCAAACCCACGTCCGACCCACGCGGGACCCCCAGGAACCCCCCACGAGTGATGGTGGACCCCCAAACCCACCTCCGACCCACGCGGGACCCCCAGGAACCCCCCACGAGTGATGGTGGACCCCCAAACCCACGTCCGACCCACGCGGGACCCCCAGGAACCCCCCACGAGTGATGGTGGACCCCCAAACCCACGTCCGACCCACGCGGGACCCCCAGGAACCCCCCACGAGTGATGGTGGACCCCCAAACCCACGTCCGACCCACGCAAGACCCCCAGGAACCCCCCACGAGTGATGGTGGACCCCCCAAACCCACGTCCGACCCACGCGGGACCCCCAGGAACCCCCCACGAGCGATGGTGGACCCCCAAACCCACGTCCGACCCACGCGGGACCCCCAGGAACCCCCCACGAGCGATGGTGGACCCCCAAACCCACGTCCGACCCACGCGGGACCCCCAAGATGACATCAGAGCGACGCCATCCCCCCCTCCCCAGGACCCCCCAAAAGACCCTCACCATGGCGGTGATCTCATCGAAGGACTGAAGGAACTCGACGATCTTGGACTTGTGGGTGGGCTCGACGCGGGCGAAGCAGCAGGCGCGGCGGCAGGCTTCCCGCTGCTCGGCGGGGGGGAGGTCGTCGAACTCCCGCCCCGTGTAGGCCCGCCCCGTCACCTCCTCTTCCTCGCTGAAGATGCCGATGCGGCGGCAGATGGCGATGGCCGTCCCTTTGTTGTCCCCCGTGATCATGATCACCCGGATGCCGGCGTCCCGGCAGAGGCGGATGGAACCCATCACCTCTTTACGGGGGGGGTCCAGCATCCCCACGCAGCCCACGAAGGTCAAGTCCGTCTGGGGGGGGGGAGGGGACGGATGGGACCAGGGACCCCAAGGAGGGGACCTCGGCCACCCCTATAGGACCAGGGACCCTATAGAGAGGGCGTTAGGTGGCCATAGGGGCCCAGGGACCCCAAGGAGGGGACCTCAAGCACCCTCAGAGGACCTCGGCCACCCCTATAGGACCAAGGACCTCCAGATAAGGTGGTACGTGGCCATAAAGGACCAAGGACCCTATAGAGGGGGCGGTACGGGGCCTATATGGGCCCAGGGACCCCAACAAGGGGACATCAGCCACCCTTACGGGACCAGGGACCCTATAGAGAGGGCGTTACACGGCCATAGGGGCCCAGGGACCCCAACAAGGGGACATCAGCCACCCTTACGGGACCAGGGACCCTATAGAGAGGGCGTTAGGTGGCCATAGGGGCCCAGGGACCCCAACAAGGGGACATCAGCCACCCTTACGGGACCAGGGACCCTATAGAGAGGGCGTTAGGTGGCCATAGGGGCCCAGGGACCCCAAGAAGGGGACATCAGCCACCCTTATGGGACCAGGGACCCTATAGAGAGGGCGTTAGGTGGCCATAGGGGCCCAGGGACCCCAAGAAGGGGACATCAGCCACCCTTATGGGACCAGGGACCCTATAGAGAGGGCGTTAGGTGGCCATAGGGGCCCAGGGACCCCAACAAGGGGACATCAGCCACCCTTATGGGACCAGGGACCCTATAGAGAGGGCGTTAGGTGGCCATAGGGGCCCAGGGACCCCAAGAAGGGGACATCAGCCACCCTTACGGGACCAGGGACCCTATAGAGAGGGCGTCAGGTGGCCATAGGGGCCCAGGGACCCCAAGAAGGGGACATCAGCCACCCTTACGGGACCAGGGACCCTATAGAGGGGGCGTTAGGTGGCCATAGGGGCCCAGGGACCCCAACAAGGGGACATCAGCCACCCTTACGGGACCAGGGACCCTATAGAGAGGGCGTTAGGTGGCCATAGGGGCCCAGGGACCCCAACAAGGGGACATCAGCCACCCTTACGGGACCAGGGACCCTATAGAGAGGGCGTTAGGTGGCCATAGGGGCCCAGGGACCCCAACAAGGGGACATCAGCCACCCTTACGGGACCAGGGACCCTATAGAGGGGGCGTTAGGTGGCCATAGGGGCCCAGGGACCCCAAGAAGGGGACATCAGCCACCCTTACGGGACCAGGGACCCTATAGAGAGGGCGTTAGGTGGCCATAGGGGCCCAGGGACCCCAAGAAGGGGACATCAGCCACCCTTACGGGACCAGGGACCCTATAGAGAGGGCGTTAGGTGGCCATAGGGGCCCAGGGACCCCAACAAGGGGACATCAGCCACCCTTACGGGACCAGGGACCCTATAGAGAGGGCGTTACACGGCCATAGGGGCCCAGGGACCCCAAGAAGACGACATCAGCCACCCTTACGGGACCAGGGACCCTATAGAGAGGGCGTCAGGTGGCCATAGGGGCCCAGGGACCCCAACAAGGGGACATCAGCCACCCTTACGGGACCAGGGACCCTATAGAGAGGGCGTTACACGGCCATAGGGGCCCAGGGACCCCAACAAGGGGACATCAGCCACCCTTACGGGACCAGGGACCCTATAGAGAGGGCGTTAGGTGGCCATAGGGGCCCAGGGACCCCAAGAAGGGGACATCAGCCACCCTTACGGGACCAGGGACCCTATAGAGAGGGCGTTAGGTGGCCATAGGGGCCCAGGGACCCCAACAAGGGGACATCAGCCACCCTTACGGGACCAGGGACCCTATAGAGAGGGCGTTAGGTGGCCATAGGGGCCCAGGGACCCCAACAAGGGGACATCAGCCACCCTTACGGGACCAGGGACCCTATAGAGAGGGCGTTAGGTGGCCATGGGGGCCCAGGGACCCCAACAAGGGGACATCAGCCACCCTTACGGGACCAGGGACCCTATAGAGGGGGCGTTAGGTGGCCATAGGGGCCCAGGGACCCCAACAAGGGGACATCAGCCACCCTTACGGGACCAGGGACCCTATAGAGGGGGCGTTAGGTGGCCATAGGGGCCCAGGGACCCCAACAAGGGGACATCAGCCACCCTTACGGGACCAGGGACCCTATAGAGAGGGCGTTACATGGCCATAGGGGCCCAGGGACCCCAACAAGGGGACATCAGCCACCCTTACGGGACCAGGGACCCTATAGAGGGGGCGTTACACGGCCATAGGGGCCCAGGGACCCCAAGAAGGGGACATCAGCCACCCTTACGGGACCAGGGACCCTATAGAGAGGGCGTTAGGTGGCCATAGGGGCCCAGGGACCCCAACAAGGGGACATCAGCCACCCTTACGGGACCAGGGACCCTATAGAGAGGGCGTTAGGTGGCCATAGGGGCCCAGGGACCCCAACAAGGGGACATCAGCCACCCTTACGGGACCAGGGACCCTATAGAGAGGGCGTCAGGTGGCCATGGGGGCCCAGGGACCCCAAGAAGGGGACATCAGCCACCCTTACGGGACCAGGGACCCTATAGAGAGGGCGTTAGGTGGCCATAGGGGCCCAGGGACCCCAACAAGGGGACATCAGCCACCCTTACGGGACCAGGGACCCTATAGAGGGGGCGTTAGGTGGCCATAGGGGCCCAGGGACCCCAACAAGGGGACATCAGCCACCCTTACGGGACCAGGGACCCTATAGAGGGGGCGTTAGGTGGCCATAGGGGCCCAGGGACCCCAACAAGGGGACATCAGCCACCCTTACGGGACCAGGGACCCTATAGAGAGGGCGTTAGGTGGCCATAGGGGCCCAGGGACCCCAACAAGGGGACATCAGCCACCCTTACGGGACCAGGGACCCTATAGAGAGGGCGTTAGGTGGCCATAGGGGCCCAGGGACCCCAACAAGGGGACATCAGCCACCCTTACGGGACCAGGGACCCTATAGAGAGGGCGTCAGGTGGCCATGGGGGCCCAGGGACCCCAAGAAGGGGACATCAGCCACCCTTACGGGACCAGGGACCCTATAGAGGGGGCGTTAGGTGGCCATAGGGGCCCAGGGACCCCAAGAAGGGGACATCAGCCACCCTTACGGGACCAGGGACCCTATAGAGAGGGCGTTAGGTGGCCATAGGGGCCCAGGGACCCCAACAAGGGGACATCAGCCACCCTTACAGGACCAAGGACCCTATAGAGAGGGCGTTAGGTGGCCATAGGGGCCCAGGGACCCCAACAAGGGGACATCAGCCACTCTTACGGGACCAGGGACCCTATAGAGAGGGCGTTAGGTGGCCATAGGGGCCCAGGGACCCCAAAGCGAAGACCTTCTACCCCCCCCCGAAGGACCAAGCCCCCCAAGAACGGCGTTCCACGGCCATACGGGACCAAGGACCCCCGGAGAGGGGCCGTCATCCCCCTCACGGCCCCCCGCCCGAGAAGGGGGTGAGGCGGGACCGGCGGCGTCCCCTCCCCCCGAAAAATCACCTCGTACTCGGCGAACTTGGTGGAGTCCTCCAGGATCATGTCCTCCTTCTTGGGCGGGGCGTCGCGGGTGGCCAGGGCCAGGCAGCGCAGGGTGTCCCGCCCGGTGCCCCACTCCTTGATGACGGCGAGGATCTTCTCCTTGACGGCCGGCGTCAGGGGGACGCGCGTGGTGCCCACCCGGACGTAGTTGCAGCGGTCGATGACGCCCTCGGGGGCGCCCTACGATGGGGGGGGGGGACGCGGCGTGAGGCGGCGGCGGCGGCGGCGGGGGGAGGAGGGGCGGCGGCGATGGCGGGCTCACCTTGACGAACATCTTGTTGCCCACGGCGGCTCGGGAGGCTTTGGCCGGGGAGCAGTAGACGGACATGGACTTGCGGTCGCGGGAGAACTCCAGGGTGAACTCCTTCTTCATCAGCTGCTTGATGACCTGGGGACGGGGACGTCGTTACGGGGGGGACACCAGGACGTAGGGGGATGTGGGGACGCGGGGAGGGCCTTGGGGACAGGGGGGACATGGGGACAGCGAGGACACGGGGACGACGAGGACGCGGGGAGGACACTGGCATCAAGGGGATGCACGGGGACGTGGAGTCATGGTGGGGATGGGATCGGTGGGGACATGGGGACAGCGAGGACACGGGGACGACGAGGACATGGGGACAACGAGGACACGGGGAGGACCTTGGGGACAGGGGGGACATGGGGACAACGAGGACATGGGGACAACGAGGACAACGAGGACACGGGGAGGACAGCGGGGTCAACAGGACGTAGGGTCAACATGGAGTCACGGTGGGGACGGGATCAGTGGGGACATTGGGAGGACCTTGGGGACAACGAGGACATGGGGACAACGGGGACACGGGGAGGACAGTGGGGTCAACGGGATGCATGGGGACGTGGAGTCATGGTGGGGACGGGATTGGTGGGTACATGGGGAGGACCTTGGGGACACGGGGACAGCGAGGACATGGGGACAACGAGGACACGGGGAGGACCTTGGGGACAGGGGGGACATGGGGACAGCGAGGACATGGGGACAACGAGGACATGGGGACAACGAGGACATGGAGAGGACATTGGCATCAACGGGATGCATGGGGATGTGGAGTCATGGTGGGGATGGGATCGGTGGGGACACGGGGAGAACCTTGGGGACAGGGGGGGACACGGGGACAGCGAGGACATGGGGACAACGAGGACACGGGGACAACGAGGACACGGGGAGGACAGCGGGGTCAACAGGACGTAGGGGGGCATGGAGTCACGGTGGGGACGGGATTGGTGGGGACATGGGGAGGACCTTGGGGACAACGAGGACATGGGGACGACGAGGACATGGGGACAACGAGGACATGGGGACAACGAGGACACGGGGAGGACCTTGGGGACAGGGGGGACATGGGGACAACGAGGACATGGGGACAACGAGGACAACGAGGACACGGGGAGGACAGCGGGGTCAACGGGACGTAGGGTCAACATGGAGTCACGGTGGGGACGGGATCAGTGGGGACATTGGGAGGACCTTGGGGACAACGAGGACATGGGGACAACGGGGACACAGGGAGGACAGTGGGGTCAACGGGATGCATGGGGACGTGGAGTCATGGTGGGGACGGGATTGGTGGGTACATGGGGAGGACCTTGGGGACACGGGGACAGCGAGGACATGGGGACAACGAGGACACGGGGAGGACCTTGGGGACAGGGGGGACATGGGGACAATGAGGACATGGGGACAACGAGGACACGGGGACAACGAGGACATGGAGAGGACATTGGTGTCAACGGGACGTAGGGGGACGTGGAGTCATGGTGGGGATGGGATCGGTGGGGACATGGGGACAACGAGGACATGGGGACAATGAGGACATGGAGAGGACATTGGGGACAGGGGGGACATGGGGACAACAAGGACATGGGGACAACGAGGACATGGGGACAACGAGGACACAGGGAGGACCTTGGGGACAGGGGGGACATGGGGACAGCGAGGACACGGGGACAACGAGGACACGGGGAGGACACTGGCATCAAGGGGATGCACGGGGACGTGGAGTCATGGTGGGGATGGGATCGGTGGGGACATGGGGACAGCGAGGACATGGGGACAACGAGAACACGGGGAGGACCTTGGGGACAGGGGGGACATGGGGACAACAAGGACACGAGGACAACGAGGACACGAGGACAACGAGGACAACAAGGACACGGGGAGGACAGCGGGGTCAACAGGACGTAGGGTCAACATGGAGCCATGGTGGGGACGGGATCAGTGGGGACATTGGGAGGACCTTGGGGACAACGAGGACATGGGGACAACGAGGACAACGAGGACACGGGGAGGACAGTGGGGTCAACAGGACGTAGGGTCAACATGGAGCCATGGTGGGGACGGGATCAGTGGGGACATTGGGAGGACCTTGGGGACAACGAGGACATGGGGACAACGGGGACACAGGGAGGACAGTGGGGTCAACGGGATGCATGGGGACGTGGAGTCATGGTGGGGACGGGATTGGTGGGTACATGGGGAGGACCTTGGGGACACGGGGACAGCGAGGACATGGGGACAACGAGGACACGGGGAGGACCTTGGGGACAGGGGGGACATGGGGACAGCGAGGACATGGGGACAACGAGGACATGGGGACAACGAGGACATGGAGAGGACATTGGCATCAACGGGATGCATGGGGATGTGGAGTCATGGTGGGGATGGGATCGGTGGGGACACGGGGAGAACCTTGGGGACAGGGGGGGACACGGGGACAGCGAGGACATGGGGACAACGAGGACACGGGGACAACGAGGACACGGGGAGGACAGCGGGGTCAACAGGACGTAGGGGGGCATGGAGTCACGGTGGGGACGGGATTGGTGGGGACATGGGGAGGACCTTGGGGACAACGAGGACATGGGGACGACGAGGACATGGGGACGACGAGGACATGGGGACAACGAGGACACGGGGAGGACCTTGGGGACAGGGGGGACATGGGGACAACGAGGACATGGGGACAACGAGGACAACGAGGACACGGGGAGGACAGCGGGGTCAACGGGACGTAGGGTCAACATGGAGTCACGGTGGGGACGGGATCAGTGGGGACATTGGGAGGACCTTGGGGACAACGAGGACATGGGGACAACGGGGACACAGGGAGGACAGTGGGGTCAACGGGATGCATGGGGACGTGGAGTCATGGTGGGGACGGGATTGGTGGGTACATGGGGAGGACCTTGGGGACACGGGGACAGCGAGGACATGGGGACAACGAGGACACGGGGAGGACCTTGGGGACAGGGGGGACATGGGGACAATGAGGACATGGGGACAACGAGGACACGGGGACAACGAGGACATGGAGAGGACATTGGTGTCAACGGGACGTAGGGGGACGTGGAGTCATGGTGGGGATGGGATCGGTGGGGACATGGGGACAACGAGGACATGGGGACAATGAGGACATGGAGAGGACATTGGGGACAGGGGGGACATGGGGACAACAAGGACATGGGGACAACGAGGACATGGGGACAACGAGGACACAGGGAGGACCTTGGGGACAGGGGGGACATGGGGACAGCGAGGACACGGGGACAACGAGGACACGGGGAGGACACTGGCATCAAGGGGATGCACGGGGACGTGGAGTCATGGTGGGGATGGGATCGGTGGGGACATGGGGACAGCGAGGACATGGGGACAACGAGAACACGGGGAGGACCTTGGGGACAGGGGGGACATGGGGACAACAAGGACACGAGGACAACGAGGACACGAGGACACGGGGAGGACAGTGGGGTCAACAGGACGTAGGGTCAACATGGAGCCATGGTGGGGACGGGATCAGTGGGGACATTGGGAGGACCTTGGGGACAACGAGGACATGGGGACAACGGGGACACAGGGAGGACAGTGGGGTCAACGGGATGCATGGGGACGTGGAGTCATGGTGGGGACGGGATTGGTGGGTACATGGGGAGGACCTTGGGGACACGGGGACAGCGAGGACATGGGGACAACGAGGACACGGGGAGGACCTTGGGGACAGGGGGGACATGGGGACAGCGAGGACATGGGGACAACGAGGACATGGGGACAACGAGGACATGGAGAGGACATTGGCATCAACGGGATGCATGGGGATGTGGAGTCATGGTGGGGATGGGATCGGTGGGGACACGGGGAGAACCTTGGGGACAGGGGGGGACACGGGGACAGCGAGGACATGGGGACAACGAGGACACGGGGACAACGAGGACACGGGGAGGACAGCGGGGTCAACAGGACGTAGGGGGGCATGGAGTCACGGTGGGGACGGGATTGGTGGGGACATGGGGAGGACCTTGGGGACAACGAGGACATGGGGACGACGAGGACATGGGGAGGACCTTGGGGACAGGGGGGACATGGGGACAACGAGGACATGGGGACAACGAGGACAACGAGGACACGGGGAGGACAGCGGGGTCAACGGGACGTAGGGTCAACATGGAGTCACGGTGGGGACGGGATCAGTGGGGACATTGGGAGGACCTTGGGGACAACGAGGACATGGGGACAACGGGGACACGGGGAGGACAGTGGGGTCAACGGGATGCATGGGGACGTGGAGTCATGGTGGGGACGGGATTGGTGGGTACATGGGGAGGACCTTGGGGACACGGGGACAGCGAGGACATGGGGACAACGAGGACACGGGGAGGACCTTGGGGACAGGGGGGACATGGGGACAATGAGGACATGGGGACAACGAGGACACGGGGACAACGAGGACATGGAGAGGACATTGGTGTCAACGGGACGTAGGGGGACGTGGAGTCATGGTGGGGATGGGATCGGTGGGGACATGGGGACAACGAGGACATGGGGACAACGAGGACATGGGGACAACGAGGACACAGGGAGGACCTTGGGGACAGGGGGGACATGGGGACAGCGAGGACACGGGGACAACGAGGACACGGGGAGGACACTGGCATCAAGGGGATGCACGGGGACGTGGAGTCATGGTGGGGATGGGATCGGTGGGGACATGGGGACAGCGAGGACATGGGGACAACGAGAACACGGGGAGGACCTTGGGGACAGGGGGGACATGGGGACAACAAGGACACGAGGACAACGAGGACACGAGGACAACGAGGACAACAAGGACACGGGGAGGACAGTGGGGTCAACGGGACGTAGGGTCAACATGGAGCCATGGTGGGGACGGGATCAGTGGGGACATGGGGAGGACCTTGGGGACAACGAGGACATGGGGACAACGGGGACACGGGGAGGACAGTGGGGTCAACGGGATGCATGGGGACGTGGAGTCATGGTGGGGACGGGATTGGGGGGTACATGGGGAGGACCTTGGGGACACGGGGACAGCGAGGACATGGGGACAACGAGGACACGGGGAGGACCTTGGGGACAGGGGGGACATGGGGACAATGAGGACATGGGGACAACGAGGACACGGGGACAACGAGGACATGGAGAGGACATTGGTGTCAACGGGACGTAGGGGGACGTGGAGTCATGGTGGGGATGGGATCGGTGGGGACATGGGGACAACGAGGACATGGGGACAATGAGGACATGGAGAGGACATTGGGGACAGGGGGGACATGGGGACAACAAGGACATGGGGACAACGAGGACATGGGGACAACGAGGACACAGGGAGGACCTTGGGGACAGGGGGGACATGGGGACAGCGAGGACACGGGGACAACGAGGACACGGGGAGGACACTGGCATCAAGGGGATGCACGGGGACGTGGAGTCATGGTGGGGATGGGATCGGTGGGGACATGGGGACAGCGAGGACATGGGGACAACGAGGACACAGGGAGGACCTTGGGGACAGGGGGGACATGGGGACAGCGAGGACACGAGGACAACGAGGACAATGAGGACACGGGGAGGACCTTGGGGACAACGAGGACACGGGGACAACGAGGACACGGGGAGGACCTTGGGGACAGGGGGGACATGGGGACAACGAGGACACGGGGAGGACCTTGGGGACAGGGGGGACATGGGGACAACGAGGACACGGGGACGACGAGGACACGGGGAGGACCTTGGGGACAGGGGGGACATGGGGACAGCGAGGACACGGGGACGACGAGGACAATGAGGACACGGGGAGGACCTTGGGGACAGGGGGGACATGGGGACAACGAGGACACGGGGACGACGAGGACACGGGGAGGACCTTGGGGACAGGGGGGACATGGGGACAACGAGGACATGAGGACAACGGGGACAACGAGGACACGGGGAGGACAGCGGGGTCAACAGGACGTAGGGTCAACATGGAGCCATGGTGGGGACGGGATCAGTGGGGATATGGGGAGGACCTTGGGGACAACGAGGACGTGGGGACAACGAGGACACGGGGAGGACAGCGGGGTCAACGGGATGCATGGGGACGTGGAGTCATGGTGGGGACGGGATTGGTGGGTACATGGGGAGGACCTTGGGGACAACGAGGACGTGGGGACGACGAGGACACGGGGAGGACCTTGGGGACGGGGGGGACATGGGGACAACGAGGACATGGGGACAACGAGGACACGGGGAGGACCTTGGGGACAGGGGGGACATGGGGACAGCGAGGACACGGGGACGACGAGGACGCGGGGAGGACACTGGCATCAAGGGGATGCACGGGGACGTGGAGTCATGGTGGGGATGGGATCGGTGGGGACATGGGGAGGACCTTGGGGACAGGGGGGACATGGGGACAGCGAGGACACGGGGACGAGGAGGACATGGAGAGGACATTGGCATCAAGGGGATGCACGGGGACGTGGAGTCATGGTGGGGATGGGATCGGTGGGGACACGGGGAGGACCTTGGGGACAGGGGGGACATGGGGACAGCGAGGACATGGGGACAACGAGGACACGGGGAGGACCTTGGGGACAGGGGGGACATGGGGACAATGAGGACACGGGGACAACAAGGACACGGGGAGGACATTGGCATCAACGGGATGCATGGGGACGTGGAGTCATGGTGGGGACGGGATCGGTGGGGACATGGGGACAGCGAGGACATGGGGACAACGAGGACATGGGGACAACGAGGACATGGGGAGGACCTTGGGGACAGGGGGGACATGGGGACAACAAGGACATGGGGACAACGAGGACACGGGGACAACGAGGACACAGGGAGGACCTTGGGGACAGGGGGGACATGGGGACAGCGAGGACATGGGGACAACGAGGACACGGGGAGGACCTTGGGGACAGGGGGGACATGGGGACAGCGAGGACACGGGGACAACGAGGACATGGAGAGGACATTGGCATCAAGGGGATGCACGGGGACGTGGAGTCATGGTGGGGACGGGATCGGTGGGGACATGGGGACAGCGAGGACATGGGGACAACGAGGACACGGGGAGGACCTTGGGGACGGGGGGACATGGGGACAGCGAGGACACGGGGACAACGAGGACACGGGGAGGACACTGGCATCAAGGGGATGCACGGGGACGTGGAGTCATGGTGGGGATGGGATCGGTGGGGACATGGGGACAGCGAGGACATGGGGACAACGAGAACACGGGGAGGACCTTGGGGACAGGGGGGACATGGGGACAGCGAGGACACGAGGACAACGGGGACAACGAGGACACGGGGAGGACCTTGGGGACAGGGGGGACATGGGGACAACAAGGACACGAGGACAACGAGGACACGAGGACAACGAGGACAACAAGGACACGGGGAGGACAGTGGGGTCAACAGGACGTAGGGTCAACATGGAGCCATGGTGGGGACGGGATCAGTGGGGACATGGGGAGGACCTTGGGGACAACGAGGACGTGGGGACAACGGGGACACGGGGAGGACAGCGGGGTCAACGGGATGCATGGGGACGTGGAGTCATGGTGGGGACGGGATTGGTGGGTACATGGGGAGGACCTTGGGGACACGGGGACAGCGAGGACATGGGGACAACGAGGACACGGGGAGGACCTTGGGGACAGGGGGGACATGGGGACAATGAGGACTTGGGGACAACGAGGACACAGGGACAACGAGGACATGGAGAGGACATTGGTGTCAACGGGACATAGGGGGACGTGGAGTCATGGTGGGGATGGGATCGGTGGGGACATGGGGACAACGAGGACATGGGGACAATGAGGACATGGAGAGGACATTGGGGACAGGGGGGACATGGGGACAACAAGGACATGGGGACAACAAGGACATGGGGACAACGAGGACACAGGGAGGACCTTGGGGACAGGGGGGACATGGGGACAGCGAGGACACGGGGACAACGAGGACACGGGGAGGACACTGGCATCAAGGGGATGCACGGGGACGTGGAGTCATGGTGGGGATGGGATCGGTGGGGACATGGGGACAGCGAGGACATGGGGACAACGAGAACACGGGGAGGACCTTGGGGACAGGGGGGACATGGGGACAACGAGGACACGGGGACAACGAGGACGCGGGGAGGACACTGGCATCAAGGGGATGCACGGGGACGTGGAGTCATGGTGGGGATGGGATCGGTGGGGACACGGGGACAGCGAGGACATGGGGACAACGAGGACACAGGGAGGACCTTGGGGACAGGGGGGACATGGGGACAGCGAGGACACGAGGACAACGGGGACAACGAGGACACGGGGAGGACCTTGGGGACAGGGGGGACATGGGGACAACAAGGACACGAGGACAACGAGGACACGAGGACAACGAGGACAACAAGGACACGGGGAGGACAGTGGGGTCAACAGGACGTAGGGTCAACATGGAGCCATGGTGGGGACGGGATCAGTGGGGACATTGGGAGGACCTTGGGGACAACGAGGACGTGGGGACAACGGGGACACGGGGAGGACAGCGGGGTCAACGGGATGCATGGGGACGTGGAGTCATGGTGGGGACGGGATTGGTGGGTACATGGGGAGGACCTTGGGGACAACGAGGACATGGGGACAACGGGGACACGGGGAGGACAGCGGGGTCAACGGGACGTAGGGTCAACGTGGAGAAGGTGGGGACGGGACCCATGGGGACAGGGGGTCGTCAAGACATGGAAGACATCGGGTGAGGAGGGGACGGGAGGGGAGGGGACAGGAGGGGACGGGAGGGGACGGGAGGGGACGGGAGGGGACGGCGGTGACGCTTACGGAGTTGCAGGCGTTGGCCCGCTCCACCTTGGAGAGGCTGCGGACGTCGGTGTTGAAGACGTTCATCTTCTCCACCAGGCAGGTCAGGGCCGTCTCCGTCGCCTCCCCCACCTTCTCGTAGATGCCCTTGGACTGCGGGGAGACGCGGCGTCACCGGGGGGGGGCGGCGGTGGCACCGGGGGGGGGGGTGGCGGTGGCACCGGCGGTGGCACCGGGGGGGGGGGCGTCACCTCGTTGTAGTCGAGGGAGGAGTCGTTGCAGAGGGCGCAGATGGTGGCCAGCTCCACCAGGCCGTCGTACTGCCCCGCCTTCACGTGCTTCTCCTGCTTCAGCCTGGGCGGGGGGGACGGGGGGGGACGTTGGGGACACGGGGGACGTTGGGGACACGGGGGACACGGGGGACGTTGGGGACATGGGGGACGTTGGGGACATGGGGGACGTGGGGGACGTGGGGGACGTGGGGGACGTGGGGGACGTGGGGGACGTGGGGACGTTGGGGACGTTGGGGACGTGGGGACGTGGGGGACGTGGGGGACGTGGGGGACGTGGGGGACGTTGGGGACATGGGGGACGTGGGGGACGTGGGGGACGTGGGGGACGTGGGGACGTGGGGACGTGGGGGACGTGGGGACGTGGGGACGTGGGGGACGTTGGGAGGACGTTGGGGGGACGTTGGGGGGACGTTGGGGGGACGTGGGGGACGTGGGGGACGTGGGGGACGTGGGGGACGTTGGGGGGACGTGGGGGACGTGGGGGACGTGGGGGACGTGGGGGACGTGGGGACGTGGGGGACGTTGGGGGGACGTTGGGGACGTTGGGGACGTGGGGACGTTGGGGACGTTGGGGACGTGGGGGACGTGGGGGACGTGGGGGACGTGGGGGACGTTGGGGGGACGTTGGGGACGTGGGGGACGTGGGGGACGTGGGGACGTGGGGACGTGGGGGACGTTGGGGACGTGGGGACGTGGGGGACATTGGGGACGTTGGGGACATGGGGGACGTGGGGGACGTGGGGGACGTGGGGGACGTTGGGGGGACGTTGGGGGGACGTGGGGGACGTGGGGGACGTGGGGACGTGGGGGACGTGGGGGACGTGGGGGATGTGGGGACGTGGGGGACGTGGGGGACGTGGGGGACGTGGGGACGTGGGGGACGTTGGGGACGTTGGGGACGTGGGGACGTGGGGGACGGGGGGGACGTTGGGGACATGGGGGACGTGGGGGACGTGGGGGACGTGGGGACGTGGGGGACGTGGGGGACGTGGGGGACGTGGGGACGTGGGGGACGTTGGGGACGTTGGGGACGTGGGGACGTGGGGGACGGGGGGGACGTTGGGGACATGGGGGACGTGGGGGACGTGGGGGACGTGGGGACGTGGGGGACGTGGGGGACGTGGGGGACGTGGGGACGTGGGGGACGTTGGGGACGTTGGGGACGTGGGGACGGGGGGGACGGGGGGGGACGGGGGGACGTTGGGGACATGGGGGACGTTGGGGACATGAGGGACGGGGGGGACGGGGGGACATTGGGGACGTTGGGGACATGGGGGACGTTGGGGACATGAGGGACGGGGGGACGGGGGGACATTGGGGACGTGGGGGACGTGGGGGACGTGGGGACGTGGGGACGTGGGGACGTGGGGGACGTGGGGGGACATTGGGGACGTGGGGGACGTGGGGGACGTGGGGGACGTGGGGGACGTGGGGACGTGGGGACGTGGGGACGTGGGGACGTGGGGGACGTGGGGGACGTGGGGGGACATTGGGGACGTGGGGGACGTGGGGACGTGGGGGACGTGGGGGATGTTGGGGACGTGGGGGACGTTGGGGACACGGGGGACGTTGGGGACACGGGGGACGTGGGGGACGTTGGGGACGTGGGGGACGTGGGGGACGTGGGGGGACGTGGGGGGACGTGGGGGGACGTGGGGGGACGGTGGGGGATGGGGACACTGTGCTGGCACCCTGAGGGGCGTCCCAGGACCCCCCCCCCCCCCCCGAGTGCTACGGTGTCCCCAAGGACCCCATCGTGTCCCCTTGGGTGTCCCAACGTCCCCAAGGACCCCTCGACGTCCCCTTGGGAGCCCTGATGTCCCCAAGGACCCCCTGAGGTCCCCTTGGTGTCCCAACGTCCCTGAGGACCCCCTGATGTCCCCCTGGGTGTCCCAACGTCCCCAAGGACCCCCTGAGGTCCCCTTGGGTACCCCGATGTCCCCAAGGACCCCCTGATGTCCCCCTGGGTGTCCCAACGTCCCCAAGGACCCCCTGATGTCCCCAAGGACCCCCTGAGGTCCCCTTGGGTGCCCCAACAACCCCCAACACCCCCCTGGCTGCTCCAAGGTCCCCCAGGATGGCCACCAACGGGGACACCCCCCCCCCCCCCCCGCCCCCAAGAAGGGTCGTTACCAGCCCGGGGGGGGGGGGACGGGGGGGTCACCAGGGTCCCACGGGGGACGGGGACCCCCCGCAGGTGCCACCGGGGTCCCGCGGGCGCCAGGCCACTCACACGTCTCCCTCGGGGGCGTAGGTGGAGCCGGTGATGGAGAACTCGTTGAGGGAGCAGACGTCGCCCTCCACCTTGTCCACGACGAACATCTGGGGTGGGGGAGAGGAGAAGGGGTCGGGGGGGGGCGCCCAGGGGGGGCTGGGGGACCTTGGGGACCTTGGGGCACCCAGGGGGACGTCGGGGGGGCTTTGGGGATATCGGGGAACCCTAGGGGACGTCAGGGGCCCCTTGGGGACGTTGGGGAACCCAAGGGGACGTCAAGGGGTCCTGGGGGACCTTGGGGCACCCAGGGGGCTGTTGGGGGTCCCGGGGGACGTTGGGGCACCCAGGGGGGCTTTGGGGACCTTGGGGCACCCAGGGGGACGTCGGGGGGGCTTTGGGGACATCAGGGAACCCTAGAGGACGTCAGGGGCCCCTTGGGGACATTGGGGAACCCAAGGGGACGTCAAGGGGTCCTTGGGGACCTTGGGGCACCCAAGGGGACGTTGGGGGGTCCCATGGACCTTGCGGCACCCAGGGGGTCCTGGGGGACCTTGGGGCACCCAGGGGGTCCCAGGGGACATCGGGGCACCCAAGGGGACGTCAGGGGGTCCTGGGGGACGTTGGGGCACCCGAGGGGTCCCAGGGGACGTTGGGGCACCCAAGGGGACATCAAGGGGTCCTGGGGGACATTGGGGAACCCAAGGGGATGTTGGGGGTCCCATGGACCTAGGGGCACCCAGGGGGTCCCGGGGGGTGTTGGGGCACCCAGGGGGGCTTTGAGGACCTTGGGGCACCCAATGGGACATCAAGGGGTCCTGGGGGACGTTGGGGCACCCAAGGGGACGTTGGGGGTCCTTGGGGCACCCAAGGGACTGTTGGGGGTCCCGGGGGACATTGGGGCACCCAGGGGGACGTCAGGGGGTCCCGGGGGACCTTGGGGCACCCAGGGGGGGCTTTGGGGACCTTGGGGACCTTGGAGCACCCAAGGGGACATCAAGGGGTCCTGGGGGACGTTGGGGCACCCAAGGGGCTGTTGGGGGTCCCATGGACCTTGGGGCACCCAGGGGGTCCCGGGGGGCGTTGGGGCACCCAGGGGGCTGTTGGGGGTCCCGGGGGACGCTGGGGCACCCAGGGGGTCCCAGGGGACCTTGGGGCACCCAGGGGGCTGTTGGGGGTCCTGGGGGAGGTCGGGGCACCCCGCGCCGGCCCCCACCTTGCAGACGGACATCTGGTTGGTGGTGAGGGTGCCGGTCTTGTCGGAGCAGATGACGGAGGTGCAGCCCAGGGTCTCCACCGAGGGCAGGCTGCGCACGATGGCGTTCTTCTTGGCCATGCGCCGGGTCCCCAGCGCCAGGCAGGTGGTGATGACGGCCGGCAACCCTACGGCGAGGTGGCCCCTCAGCCCCGCGGCGCGGCCACCGGCCCCGCGGTGCGGCCACCCGCCCCGCGGCGCGGCCACCCGCCCCGCGGCGCGGCCGCCGGCCCCGCGTGGGGCCGGGGAGAGGTGACGGCCCCCCAGAGCGTCAAGAAAGGGCGCTGGAAGCCCCTATAGGAGCCAGGGTGGACGGCGTAAGGGCATATAGGGTCAAGGAAGGGCATTATAGCCCCCCGAGGGCTCGATGGCGACGTTCTGAACCCCTATGGGACCGAGGAGGGACGTTATAAACCCCTATAGGACCAAGGAGGGACGTTATAAACCCCTATAGGACCAAGGAGGGATGTTATAAACACCTATAGGACCAAGGAGGGACGTTATAAACGCCTATGGGATCAAGGAGGGACGTTATAAACCCCTATAGGACCAAGGAGGGACGTTATAAACCCCTATAGGACCAAGGAGGGACGTTATAAACCCCTATAGGACCAAGGAGGGACGTTATAAACCCCTATAGGACCAAGGAGGGACGTTATAAACCCCTATAGGACCAAGGAGGGACGTTATAAACCCCTATGGGATCAAGGAGGGACGTTATAAACCCCTATAGGACCAAGGAGGGACGTTATAAACCCCTATAGGATCAAGGAGGGACGTTATAAACCCCTATGGGACCGAGGAGGGACGTTATAAACCCCTATGGGATCAAGGAGAGACGTTATAAACCCCTATGGGACCGAGGAGGGACGTTATAAACCCCTATGGGATCAAGGAGGGACGTTATAAACCCCTATGGGACCGAGGAGGGACGTTATAAACCCCTATGGGATCAAGGAGGGACGTTATAAACGCCTATAGGACCAAGGAGGGACGTTATAAATGCCTATAGGATCAAGGAGGGACGTTATAAACGCCTATAGGATCAAGGAGGGACGTTATAAACGCCTATAGGACCAAGGAGGGACGTTATAAACGCCTATAGGATCAAGGAGGGACGTTATAAACGCCTATAGGATCAAGGACAGACATTATAAACGCCTATAGGACCAAGGACGGACGTTATAGGCCCATAGGGGACCACGGACAGACATCATAGGCCCATAGGGGACCACGGACGGACGTTATAGGCCCATATAGGACCATAGATGGACATTTTAGGCCCATAAAGGACCACAGATGGACATTATAGGCCCATGGGGGATCAAGGTATGGATGTTATAGGCCCATAGGGGATCGAGAACGGCCATTATAGGCCCATAGGGGATCGAGAACGGCCATCATAGGCCCATAGGGGACCACGGACGGCCATCATAGGCCTGTAGAGGACCACAGATGGACATTATAGGCCCATAGGGGACCCTGGGCGGCCATCATAGGCCCATAGGTGACCACAGACGGCCATCATAGGCCCATAGGGGACCCCGGACGGCCATTATAGGCCCATAGGGGACCCCGGGCGGCCATTATAGGCCCATAGGTGACCACAGACGGCCATTATAGGCCCGTAGGGGACCACGGATGGCCATTATAGGCCCCGTAGGGGACCATGGCCATTATAGGCCCGTAGGGGACCCCCGGGCGGCCATCATAGGCCCGCAGGGGACCACGGCCATTATAGGCCCATAGGGGACCCCGGGCGGCCATCATAGGCCCGCAGGGGACCCCGGGCGGCCATTATAGGCCCGTAGGGGACCCCGGGCGGCCATTATAGGCCCCATAGGGGGACCCCGGGCGGCCATTATAGGCCCGTAGGGGACCCCGGGCGGCCATTATAGGCCCATAGGTGACCACAGACGGCCATCATAGGCCCATAGGGGACCCCGGGCGGCCATTATAGGCCCATAGGGGACCCCGGGCGGCCATCATAGGCCCGTAGGGGACCACGGCCATTATAGGCCCATAGGGGACCACGGTACGGACATCATAGGCCCATAGGGGACCACGGCCATCATAGGGCCCCATAGGTGACCACAGACAGCCATTATAGGCCCATAGGGGACCACGGATGGACATCATAGGCCCATAGGGGACCCCGGGTGGCCATTATAGGCCCATAGGGGACCACGGACGGCCATTATAGGCCTGCAGGGGACCCCGGGCGGCCATTATAGGCCCGTAGGGGACCCCGGGCGGCCATCATAGGCCCATAGGGGACCCCGGACGGCCATTATAGGCCCGTAGGGGACCCCGGGCGGCCATCATAGGCCCATAGGGGACCCCGGACGGCCATTATAGGCCCGTAGGGGACCCCGGACGGCCATCATAGGCCCATAGGGGACCCCGGACGGCCATTATAGGCCCATAGGGGACCCTGGGTGGCCATTATAGGCCCATAGGGGACCCCGGGCGGCCATTATAGGCCCATAGGGGACCCCGGGCGGCCTTCAGGAAGCCCTCGGAGCGGGAGGAGGGGCCCGAGGAGGCCGCAGACCTTCAGGGATGGCGGCCACGGCCAAGGCGACGGCGATCTTGAAGTAGTAAATGGCGCCGCGGATCCAGGAGCCGCCGTGGACGGGGGTCGTTGAAGTGGCCGATGTTGATGAGCCAGACGGCCACGCAGATGAGGGAGATGACCTTGGAGAGCTGCTCCCCGAACTCGTCCAGCTTCTGCTGCAGCGGCGTCTTGTCCTGCTCGGTGGCCGCCATCTCGTCCCGGATCTTCCCGATCTCCGTGTTCACCCCCGTGGGCCACCACGATGCCCACGGCTTTGCCGGCCCCGATGTTGGTGCCCTGGGGGGGGGGTGGGGGAGGGGGGTTATGGGGGTGGTGGGGACAGCGGGGGACGGGTGGTGGGGACGCGTGGTGGGGACGGGGTGGGGACGCGTTGGTGGGGACGCGTGGTGGGGACGCGAGGTGGGGACGCGAGGTTGGGGACGCGAGGTGGGGACGCGGTGGGGACACGCGGTGGGGACACGCGGTGGGGACATGGGGGTGGGACATGAGGGACACGGTAGGGACACGTGGTGGGGACACGTGGTGGGGACACGGTGGGGACACATGGTGGGACGTGGGGGACGCGTGGTGGGACGTGGTGGGGACACGTGGTGGGGACGTGGTGGGGACGCGTGGTGGGGACGCGTGGTGGGGACGCGTGGTGGGGACGCGTGGTGGGGACGTGGGGGATGCGTGGTGGGACGTGGTGGGGACGCGTGGTGGGGACGCGTGGTGGGGACGTGGGGGACGCGTGGTGGGACGTGGTGGGGACGTGGAGGGGACGCGTGGTGGAGGGACACGGGGGACATGGGGTGGTGACACGGGGGACGCAGTGGTGACACCAGGGGCCACGGTGGTGGGACACGGGGGACACGCGGTGGGACGCGGAGGTGGGATGTGGTGGGGGGACGGGGTGACACGGTGACGGGGTGACACGGGTGACACAGGTGATGGGGTGACAGGGTGACACAGTGACGGGGTGACAGGGTGACACGGGTGACGGGGCAACACAGGTGACAGGGTGACACAGGTGACAGGGTGACATGGGCGATGGGGTGACGGGGTGACACGGTGACGGGGTGACACGGGTGACGGCAGGGTGACGGGGTGACAGGATGACACGGGTGACAGGGTGACAGGGTGACACAGGTGATGGGGTGACGGGGTGACACGGGTAACAGTGACGGGGTGACGGGGTGACAAGGTGATGGGGTGACAGGGGTGACAGGGCGACATGGGTGACGGGGTGACACGGGTGACGGGGTGACGGGGTGATGGGGTGACGGGGTGACACGGGTGACGGGGTGACGGGGTGATGGGGTGACGGGGTGACACGGGTGACAGGGTGACATGGGTGACGGGTGACAGGGTGACGGGTGACAGGGTGACACGGGTGACAGGGTGACAGAGTGACATGGTGACAGAGTGACAGGGTGACAGGGTGACAGGGTGACACGGGTGACGGGTGACAGGGTGACGGGTGACAGGGTGACGGGTGACAGGGTGACACGGGTGATGGGGTGACAGGGTGATGGGGTGACACAGGTGATGGGGGTGACGGGGTGACAGAGTGACATGGTGACAGGGTGACACGGGTGACAGGGTGACAGGGTGACACGGGTGACGGGGTGATGGAGTGACAGGGTGATGGGGTGACACAGGTGATGGGGTGATGGGGGTGACGGGGTGACGGGGTGACAGGGTGACACGGGTGACACGGGTGACGGGTGACAGGGGTGACGGGGTGACGGGTGACACAGGTGACACGGGTGACGGGGTGACGGCTCACGGAGAAGAGCATGTTCTTCTTGTCCTGGTTGACGGCGCGGGGGTCGGGCACCGGCTCCGTGTGCTTGATCACCGACACCGACTCCCCTGGGGGGCAGCGCCCGCGGGGGCCGTCCCAGCGCCACCAGTGCCTCCCAGTGCCCCCCAGTGCCCCCCAGTCCACCCCAGTCCACCCCAGTGCCTCCAGTCCCTCCCAGGGCCCCCCAGTCCCCTCCAGTCGCTCCCAGCACCCCCAGACCCTCCCAGTCCATCCCAGTCCCTCCCCAGTGCCCCCCAGTCCTCTCCAGTCCCTCCCAGTGCCCCCCAGTCCCTCCCCAGTGCCCCCCAGTCCTCTCCAGTCCCTCCCAGTGCCCCCCAGTCCCTCCCAGTGCCCCCCAGTCCCCTCCAATCCCTCCCAGTGCCCCCCAGTCCCTCCTAGTCCATCTCAGTCCCTCCCAGTCCCCTCCCAGTCTCTCCCAGTCCCTCCCCAGTGCCCCCCAGTCCTCTCCAGTCCCTCCCAGTGCCCCCCAGTCCCTCCACTACCTTCTAGTCCATCTCAGTCCCTCCCAGTCTCTCCCAGTCCATCCCAGTCCCTACCAGTCCCTCCCAGTCCACCCCCCTCCCCCCCAGTCTGCCCTAGTCCCCTCCCAGTTCCCCCCAGTTTCTCCCAGTCCCCTCCCAGTCTGTCCCAGTCCCTCCCAGTCCCCCCCTAGTCCCTCACAATCTGTCCCAGTCCATCCCAGTCCCTCCTAATCTGTTCCAGTCCCCTCCAGTCCATCCCAGTCCCCTCCAGTCCATCCCAGTGCCCTCCCAGTCCATCCCAGTCCCCTCCCAGTCCATCCCAGTGCCGTACCAGTGAGGATGGACTGGTCCACCCGCAGCGTCGTCGACTTGATGGAGATGATGCGGATGTCAGCCGGGACCTTGTCTCCCAACTGGGGGTTACTGGGAGCACTGGGAGGGGCTACTGGGAGCCCCTGGGGGTTACTAGCCAATATTGGGAGTTACTGGGGGCTACTGGGAGCTACTGGGGGTTACTGGGAGCTGCCAGCAGTTACTGGGGGTTACTGAGAACTACAAGGGGTTACTGGGGCTACTGGGAGCTCCCAGAGCTTACTGGGCGATATTGGGAGTTACTGGGGGATCCTGGGAGCTACTGGGAGCTACTGGACGTTACTGGGAGCTACTGGAGGTTACTGGGAGCTACGGGGATCTCCTAGAGGTTACTGGGCGATATTGGGAGTTACTGGGGGATCCTGGGACCTACTGGGAGCTACTAGAGGTTACTGGGACCTACTGGAGGTTACTGGGAGCTACTGGGATCTCCTAGAGGTTACTGGGTGATATCGGGAGTTACTGGGTGACATTGGGACCTACTGGGAGCTACTGGAGGTTACTGGGAGCTACTGGGATCTCCTAGAGGTTACTGGGCGATATTGGGAGTTACTGGGGGATCCTGGGACCTACTGGGAGCTACTGGAGGTTACTGGATGATATTGGGAGTTACTGGGGGATCCTGGGACCTACTGGGAGCTACTAGAGGTTACTGGGAGCTACTGGAGGTTACTAGGAGCCACTGGGAACCTCCAGGGGGTTGGGGGGCTCCCTGGGATCCACCAGTGGCCTGGGTGGCCCCGATGTCCCCGCGTCCCCTCACTGGCCACCTCGGCGATGTCCCCCCCCGCGTCCCCTCACCGGCCACCTCGGCGATGTCCCCCCCGATGTCCCCATGTCCCCTCACCGGCCACCTCGGCGATGTCCCCCCCCGCGTCCCCTCACCGGCCACCTCGGCGATGTCCCCCCCCGCGTCCCCGCGTCCCCTCACCGGCCACCTCGGCGATGTCCCCCCCCCCCGATGTCCCCATGTCCCCTCACCGGCCACCTCGGCGATGTCCCCCCCGCGTCCCCTCACCGGCCACCTCGGCGATGTCCCCCCCCGTGTCCCCGCGTCCCCTCACCGGCCACCTCGGCGATGTCCCCCCCCGTGTCCCCGCGTCCCCTCACCGGCCACCTCGGCGATGTCCCCCCCGCGTCCCCTCACCGGCCACCTCGGCGATGTCCCCCCCCGTGTCCCCGCGTCCCCTCACCGGCCACCTCGGCGATGTCCCCCCCGTGTCCCCGCGTCCCCTCACCGGCCACCTTGGCGATGTCCCCCCCGTGTCCCCTCACCGGCCACCTCGGCGATGTCCCCCCCGTGTCCCCGTGTCCCCTCACCGGCCACCTCGGCGATGTCCCCCCCTGTCCCCTCACCGGCCACCTCGGCGATGTCCCCCCCCCCGATGTCCCCATGTCCCCTCACCGGCCACCTCGGCGATGTCCCCCCCCATGTCCCCTCACCGGCCACCTCGGCGATGTCCCCCCGTGTCCCCGCATCCCCTCACCGGCCACCTCGGCGATGTCCCCCCCCGTGTCCCCGCGTCCCCTCACCGGCCACCTCGGCGATGTCCCCCCCGATGTCCCCATGTCCCCTCACCGGCCACCTCGGCGATGTCCCCCCCCGCGTCCCCGCGTCCCCTCACCGGCCACCTCGGCGATGTCCCCCCCCGCGTCCCCTCACCGGCCACCTCGGCGATGTCCCCCCGTGTCCCCGCGTCCCCTCACCGGCCACCTCGGCGATGTCCCCCCCCGCGTCCCCGCGTCCCCTCACCGGCCACCTCGGCGATGTCCCCCCCGCGTCCCCTCACCGGCCACCTCGGCGATGTCCCCCCCGTGTCCCCGCGTCCCCTCACCGGCCACCTCGGCGATGTCCCCCCCGCGTCCCCGTGTCCCCTCACCGGCCACCTCGGCGATGTCCCCCCCCGCGTCCCCGCGTCCCCTCACCGGCCACCTCGGCGATGTCCCCCCCCGTGTCCCCGCGTCCCCTCACCGGCCACCTCGGCGATGTCCCCCCCGCGTCCCCTCACCGGCCACCTCGGCGATGTCCCCCCCGTGTCCCCGTGTCCCCTCACCGGCCACCTCGGCGATGTCCCCCCCCGTGTCCCCGCGTCCCCTCACCGGCCACCTCGGCGATGTCCCCCCCTGCGTCCCCTCACCGGCCACCTCGGCGATGTCCCCCCCGTGTCCCCATGTCCCCTCACCGGCCACCTCGGCGATGTCCCCCCGTGTCCCCGCGTCCCCTCACCGGCCACCTCGGCGATGTCCCCCCCCGCGTCCCCTCACCGGCCACCTCGGCGATGTCCCCCCCCGTGTCCCCGCGTCCCCTCACCGGCCACCTCGGCGATGTCCCCGGGGACGAGGTCCCGCGCCTTGATGCGCTGCACGGCCTTGCGGTCGGCGCGATAAACCTTCCCCATCTCCGGCTCGTACTCCTTCAGTTCAGCGCCTCGATGGCGTTCTCTCCGCGTTCCGCTCCTGCGGGGACAGCGGGGACGTCAGCGGGGACACCGTGAGGGGACACCACGGGGACAGCGGGGGACATTGGGGACACCGTGGGGGGACACCACGGGGACATCGGGGGACACCATGGGGACAGCGGGGGACACCACGGGGACGTTGGAGGACATTGGGGACACCGTGGGGGGACATCCTGGGGACATTGAGGGACACAGGGACATCGGGGACACCACGGGGACACCGGGGACACCATGAGGGGACACCATGGGGACATTGAGGGACACCGTGAGGGGACACCACAGGGACAGCGGGGACATCGGGGGACATTGGGGACACCGTGGGGGGACATCACGGGGACATTGAGGGACACCATAGGGACACAGGGACATCGGGGGACACCACGGGGACATCAGGGGACATTGGGGACAGCATGGGGGGACACCATGGGGACATTGAGGGACACCATGGGGACACAGGGACATGGGGGGACACCATGGGGACATCGGGGACACCGTGAGGGGACACCACGGGACAGCAGGGGACACCATGAGGGGACACCATGGGGACATCGGGGGACACCACGGGGACGTTGGAGGACATTGGGGACACCGTGGGGGGACATCATGGGGACATTGAGGGACACCATAGGGACACAGGGACATTGGGGGACACCACGGGACATCAGGGGACATTGGAGACAGCATGGGGGGACACCATGGGGACATTGAGGGACACCATGGGACATCGGGGACACCATGAGGGGACACCATGGGGACGTTGAGGGACACCATGGGGACATCGGGGGACATTGGGGACACCGTGGGGGGACATCATGGGGACATTGAGGGACACAGGGACATCGGGGACACCATGGGGACATCAGGGGACACCATGGGGGGACATCATGGGGACATTGAGGGACACCATGGGGACATCAGGGACACCATGGGGGGACATCATGGGGACGCTAAGGGACATCAGGGGACATCGGGGACACCATGGGGACATTGAGGGACACCATGGGGGACACCATGAGGGGAGACCATGGGGACATTGAGGGACATCCCCATGTCCCCAGGTCCCCACAGCCACATCGCTGTCACTGCGTCCCTGTCCCCAGCCCTGTCCCCACGTGTCCCCATGTCCCCAAGCCCCGTGCCCACGTGTCCCCATGTCCCCATCTCTGTCCCCGTGTCCCCCAGCCCCATCCCCCCGTGTCCCCACGTGTCCCCATGTCCCCAGCCACATCCCCCTGTCCCCCAGCCCCATGATGTCCCCATGTCCCCAAGCCCTGTCCCCATGTCCCAGGCCCCATCTCCGTGTCCCCACGTGTCCCCATGTGCCCCATCCCTATGATGTCCCCATGTCCCCATCTCTGTCCCCCTGTCCCCCAGCCCCATGACGTCCCCATGTCCCCAAGCCCTGTCCCATGTCCCCAGGCCCATCCCCATGTCCCCACATGTCCCCATCTCTGTCCCCACGTCCCCCAGCCCCATCCCCACGTGTCCCCATGTCCCCACGTGTCCCCACGTCCCCCAGCCCCAGCCCCATGATGTCCCCGTGTCCCCATCTCTGTCCCCGTGTCCCCATGTCCCCATCTCTGTCCCCACGTCCCGCAGCCCATGATGTCCCCCGTGTCCCCATCTCTGTCCCCGTGTCCCCATGTCCCCATCTCTGTCCCCATGTCCCCCATCTCCATCCCCATGTGGTCCCCATGTCCCCATGTTCCCCACGTCCCCCAGACCCATGATGTCCCCCGTGTCCCCATCTCTGTCCCCGTGTCCCCCATCTCTGTCCCACGTCCCCCATCCCCATGATGTCCCCGTGTCCCCATCTCTGTCCCCGTGTCCCCATGTCCCCATCTCTGTCCCCACGTCCCCCATCTCCATGATGTCCCCGTGTCCCCATCTCTGTCCCCACGTCCCCCATCCCCATCCCACGTGTCCCCATGTCCCCATGTGTCCCCACGTCCCCCAGCCCCATCCCCATGATGTCCCCATGTCCCCACATGTCCCCATCTCTGTCCCCGTGTCCCCCAACCCACATGTCCCCATGTCCCCACGTGTCCCCCATCTCTGTCCCCGTGTCCCCATGTCCCCACCTCTGTCCCCACGTCCCCCATCCCCATCCCCACATGTCCCCATCTGTGTCCCCGTGTCCCCATCTCTGTCCCCGCGTCCCCCAGCCCCATCCCCATGATGTCCCCATGTCCCCATCTCTGTCCCCGTGTCCCCATGTCCCCACCTCTGTCCCCACGTCCCCCATCCCCATCCCCACATGTCCCCACATGTCCCCATCTGTGTCCCATGTCCCCATCTCTGTCGCCGTGTCCCCCCAGCCCCATCCCCCCGTGTCCCCGCGTCCCCCCGTGTCCCCCCCCGTGTCCCCGTGTCCCCCCCCTTACCTGCCAGACGCCCACCACGCGTTGGCCACACAGGATGAGGATCGGATGACGAAGGGCTCAGCCACGAAGGCGGTGATGGTCCTCCCTCCCCCTCCTCAAACCACGCCAGCACCTTGGGGACGCGGCGAGGGGACGCGGTGACAACCCAGCTGTCCCCACCACGTCCCCACCGTGTGTCCCCCCCGTCCCCCCCCCCCCCCCGAAGCAGCTGCCGACACTTGAGACGACACCGGATCCGCGCCGAGGTCACCCCCAAGGACGCCGGGGCCACCGCCATCGTCCCCGGGGGCCACCACCGCCGCCATCGTCCCCGGGGGCCACCACCGCCGCCATCATCCCCCTGGGGGGCCACCACAGCCGCATCGTCCCCCTGGGGCCACCACAGCCGCCATCGTCCCATTTGGAGGCCACCACCGCCGCCATCATCCCCCTGGGGGGCCACCACGGCCGCCATCGTCCCCCCAGGACCATCACCGCCGCCATTGTCCCCCTGGGGGCCACCACCACCGCCATCGTCCCCTGGGGGCCACCACGGCCGCCATCATCCCCTGGGGGGCCACCAATGCCCACCATCGTCCCCTGGGGGGCCACCACGGCCACCATTGTCTCCTGGGGGGCCACCACCGCCGCCATCGTCCCCCTGGGGGCCACCACGGCCGCCATCGTCCCCCCAGGGCCACCACTGCCGCCGCCATCGTCCCTTTGGGGCCACCACCGCCGCCGCCATCGTCCCCCCAGGGCCACCACCGCCACCATCATCCCCTGGGGGGCCACCACGGCCGCCATCATCTCCCCAGGGCCACCACCGCCGCCATCGTCCCCGGGGGCCACCACCACCGTCATCGTCCCCCTGGGGGCCACCATGGCCACCATCGTCCCTTTGGGGCCACCACCGCCGCCATCGTCCCCCCAGGGCCACCACCGCCACCATCATCCCCTGGGGGGCCACCACGGCCCGCCATCGTCCCCGGGGGCCACCACCGCTGCCATCGTCCCCCAGGGCCACCACCGCCGCCATCGTCCCCCTGGGGGGCCACCACGGCCGCCATCGTCCCCCCAGGGCCACCACCGCCGCCGCCATCGTCCCCCCAGGGCCACCACCGCCGCCATTGTCCCCCTGGGGCCACACGGCTGCCATCGCCCCCAGGGGACCCAGAGGTGTCCCCGCGCCCCCCCCGGTGTCCCCGCGCCCCCCCCGGTGCCACTCACGAAGGAGATGCAGGCGGCCAGCAGCAGGATCGCACCAGCAGGTCCTCGAACTGCTCCACCACCAGCTCCCAGATCGTCTTCCCTGGGGACACGGGGGGGGACACGGGGTTGGGGACACGGGGGGGGGTTGGGGACACGGGGGTTGGGGACACGGGGGGGGGGTTGGGGACACGGGGGGTTGGGGACACGGGGGGGTTGGGGACAAAAAGGGGGGGGGGGACACGGGGGGGGTTGGGGACACGGGGGGGGTTGGGGACAAAAAGGGGGGGTTGGGGACAAAAAGGGGGGGACACGGGGGGGGTTGGGGACACGGGGGGGGTTGGGGACACGGGGGGGTTGGGGACAAAAAGGGGGGGGTTGGGGACAAAAAGGGGGGGGAGTTGGGGACAAAAAGGGGGGAGTTGGGGACAAAACGGGGGATTTGAGGACATGGGGGGGGAGTTGGGGACAACCGGCGGGATTTGGGGACACGGGGGGGAGTTGGGGACAACCGGCGGGACTTGGGGACACGGGGGGGGGATTTGGGGACACGGGGGGGGGATTTGGGGACAACCAGCGGGACTTGGGGACACGGGGGGGGATTTGGGGACACGGGGGGGGGATTTGGGGACAACCAGCGGGATTTGGGGACAACCAGCGGGACTTGGGGACACGGGGGGGGACTTGGGGACACGGGGGGGGGATTTGGGGACAACCAGCGGGATTTGGGGACACAGGGGGGACTTGGGGACAACCGGCGGGACTTGGGGACACGGGGGGGGGGATTTGGGGTCACGGGGGGGGGGATTTGGGGACAACCAGCGGGACTTGGGGACACGGGGGGGATTTGGGGACACGGGGGGGGATTTGGGGACACGGGGGGGGGATTTGGGGACAACCAGCGGGATTTGGGGACAACCAGCGGGACTTGGGGACACGGGGGGGGACTTGGGGACACGGGGGGGGGATTTGGGGACAACCAGCGGGATTTGGGGACACGGGGGGGACTTGGGGACCCCCAGCCCGGCCGCCGCTCACCCCTCCTCGGCCGGGAGCTCTGCGGGGACGGAGAGGGGACGCGTTAGGGGGAGGGGACGCACGCGGTGTCACCGGTGTCAACCCCACGCCCCCGTCCCCAGTGTCCCCCTGCCCCCCCACGTCCCAATGTCCCCCCACGTTCCCAACACCCCCCAACGTCCCCCTGTCCCCAATGTCCCCAACGTCCCCCAATGTCCCCATGTCCCCAATGTCCCCCGATGTCCCCCACATCCCCAATGTCCCCCGTCCCCCAATGTCCCCAACGTCCCCATGTCCCCCCATGTCTCCAATGTCCCCCGATGTCCCCCCACATCCCCCCGTGTCCCCCTCGCCCCCCATGTCCCCAACGTCCCCCCACGTCCCCCACGTCCCCGATGTCCCCAATGTCCCCCCATCCCCCAATGTCCCCGTGTCCCCCCCTGTCCCCAATGTCCCCCTCGCCCCCCATGTCCCCAATGTCCCCCCGTCCCCCCCATCCCCCAATGTCCCCCATACCCCCATGTCCCCATGTCTCCAACGTCCCACGTCCCCCACGTCCCCAATGTCCCCCACGTCCCCACATATCCCCCCGTCCCCAATGTCCCCCCATCCCCAATGTCCCCCCACGTCCCCGATGACCCCCCATCCCCCAATGTCCCCAACGTCCCCCCATTCCCCCAATGTCCCCTTGCCCCCCACGTCCCCAATGTCCCCCTCGCCCCCCACGTCCCCAAATGTCCCCCCATCCCCAATGTCCCCGATGTCCCCCATGTCCCCCCGTCCCCCGATGTCCCCCAATGTCCCCCCATCCCCCCATGTCCCCAATGTCCCCCCATCCCCCCATGTCCTCAATGTCCCCCATCCCCCGATGTCCCCCTCGCCCCCCATGTCCCCAACGTCCCCAACGTCCCCATGTCCCCCTCGCCCCAATGTCCCCATGTCCCCCCACGTCCCCAATGTCCCCCCATCCCCCCATGTCCCCTCGCCCCCCACGTCCCCAATGTCCCCCATCCCCAACGTCTCCCACGTCCCCGATGTCCCCCATGTCCCCCCATCCCCCAATGTCCCCCGATGTCCCCCCATCCCCCGATGTCCCCCGATGTCCCCCCCCGCTCACCGTTGTGCCCGTACTTCTCCAGGCTCCTCTTGACCTGCTCGGGGGAGAGCCCCACGTTCTCGGTCACCCCGAAATAGGCCAGGCACTCCTCCACCGTCTTGGCGTGGGCGTTCTCCATGGCGGCGCCGGCACAACCGGGGGGCGAGGGGGCAAAAAAACGGGGGGGGGGGGGGAGGGGCAAGGGGGGGGCCGAAAACCCCCAACGAAACGGGGGGGAGGGGGACAGAAAAAAAAAAAAAAAAAAAAAAAAAAAAACCCCCCGGGCGCCCTCGGGGGCCGACGCGGGGGCTTATGAGGGGCCACCCCAAGCCCACCCCCCGCCGCCGACGCCGCCCCCCGGCGCCGGCGCAGCCCCCGGCGTCACTCAACGCCCCCCATCCCCCCCCCCCCCATCCCCCCCCGGGTTATTTCTGGCCGTGACGGACAGGCGGGAGTGGGGCGCCCCCCCCCCCCCCCCCTTGTCCCCATGTCCCCCCCCCCCCCCAAATCCCTTTGGGGGTCCCCGAAAACCGGATCCCCGCCCGCGGCGTAAACAGGGATTCGGTGTCGCCCCCCCCGGCTCTGCCCCACGGCTCTGCCCCACGGCTCTGCCCCACGGCGGCGTGGGGCGGGGGTCAGGGGGTCGCGTCCCGGCAGCGGGGGTCAGCGGGGGTGGGGGGGTGGGGGGCTGCCCCACGGCGCGGGGGGGTGTTGGGTTCCCGCTGGAAACCCGAGCGGCAGCTGCCGCCGGCTCCGGTTACCCCAACCTTGGCCTTTGGCGGGGGCGGCCCCACGGCGGGGGGTCCCTGCCCCACACGGGCTGCCCCACGGCAGGCCGGGACCCCCACGCCTGCCCCACAGCGGGCCGGGACCCCCACGCCTGCCCCACAGCGGGCCGGGACCCCCCACGCCTGCCCGGGACCCCCCACACCTGCCCCACGGCGGGCCGGGACCCCCCACGGGCTGCCCCACAGCGGGCCGGGACCCCCACGCCTGCCCCACAGCGGGCTGGGACCCCCCATGGGCTGCCCCACAGCGGGCCGGGACCCCCACACCTGCCCCACAGCGGGCCGGGACCCCCCATGGGCTGCCCCACAGCGGGCTGGGACCCCCACACCTGCCCCACAGCGGGCTGGGACCCCCCATGGGCTGCCCCACAGCGGGCCGGGGACCCCCCACGCCTGCCCCACGGCGGGCCGGACCCCCACGCCTGCCCGGGACCCCCCACGCCTGCCCCACAGCGGGCTGGGACCCCCCATGGGCTGCCCCACAGCGGGCCGGGACCCCCCACGCCTGCCGGGACCCCCCACGCCTGCCCCACAGCGGGCTGGGACCCCCCATGGGCTGCCCCACAGCGGGCCGGGACCCCCACGCCTGCCCGGGACCCCCACGCCTGCCCCACAGCGGGCTGGGACACACGGACCCCCAGCCCCATAGCGGGTTGGGGGTCAGGACCCCACACCTGCCCCACAGCGGGCTGGGACGCACAGACCCCCTGCCCCATAGCAGGTTGGGGGTCAGGACCCCCCACAGCCTGCCCCATAGCGGCCTGGGACACACGGACCCCCAGCCCCACAGCCTGCCCCACAGCAAGTTGGAGGACCGAGACACATGCACCCCCTGCCCCCACAGCGGGCTGGGACCCCTATGGCCTGCCCATAGCAGGGTGGGGGGCTGGGACCACCCACGGCCTGCCCCATAGCGGGGTGGGACCCCTATGGCCTGCCCCATAGCTGGGTGGGGGGCTGGGACCCCCACGGCCTGCCCCATAGCGGGGTGGGGGGCTGGGACCCCCCACAGCCTGCCCCACAGCGGGGTGGGACCCCTACGGCCTGCCCCATAGCGGGGTGGGACCCCCACGGCCTGCCCCACAGCGGGGTGGGGGGCTGGGACCCCCACGGCCTGCCCCACAGCAGGGTGGGGGGCTCAGACACACGGCCCCCCAGCCCCACAGCAGGTTGGGGGCCTGAGCCCCCCACCCCGCCCCACAGCTGGGGGGGGTCACCCCCTCCCCCCCCCAGCCCCACGGCATCTATGGGGCAGCCCCGTGCCGGGCCCCCGTGTCGTCCCCCCCCCCTCCCCCGCAGCGGGGGCTGGCGGGGGTGGGGGCGGGGGGCACCCCACGGCGGGTATAAATCCCCCCGCCGGCACCCAGCGCCCGGCCGGGGGAGGGGAGGGGGGGTGGGGGAGGGGGGTGGGGGGGGGTCCTGGGGGGGAGGGGGGGGGTGGGGGAGGGGCGGGAGGGTGCTGGGCTTTACCCTATAAGGGGCCGGCGGGTGCCGGGGCCCAAAATAGCCCGGGGTGGGGGGGGGGGGGGGAGGGGAGCAGCTGTGCCCCTGGATTGGGGGGGGAGGGGGAGGGGGGAGGGCAGCCCAGCCCCCCCCCCCCGGCAGCTGCGGCTCCCCCCGGGGGGCCGGGACCCCAAAATGGGGGTGGGAGACCCCCAAAATGGGGGTGGGACCCCAAAAATGGGGCCGAGACCCCCCCACAGGGCCAGGGACCCCCCCAAACTGGGGCCGGACCCCCCCAAAATGGGGGCAGGGAGCCTCATGGGGGTGGGACCCCCCCAAAATGGGATCAGGACCCCCCAAAATGGGGTCAGGACCCCCCCCAATAGGATCAGGACCCCTAAATGGGTCTGGGGTCCCCCAAAATTGGGGCTGGAGACCCCCAAAATGGGGTCAGGACCCCCCAAAATGGGGTCGGGCCAAAATGGGGCTGGAGACCCCCAAAATGGGGTCAGGACCCCCCCAAAATGGGGTCGGGCCCT
>NW_028121160.1:0-48000 GCF_965183815.1 Platalea leucorodia
CCCCACCTCTGTCACTTCGGCTTGCCTCTCTCAGGCTTGCACACCACCTGTAAGACACAAATAACGGGGTTTGCTTATAACAGGACCAGCCACACAGCACCTGAAAAATAACCTGTACTTCAGCCTACCAATCCCCAGGCACCTTGCCTGTGTCAGCTCCAGGGCCCATATCCCACATCGTTCCTTGCTTGGAACCTTCACGTTAAACAAAAAAAACAAGTTAGAAACACCATAATGTAGTCAGATAGCCACCACTCACATCTTCCCTCTAATACGTCAGCTACTCAGTCCAAGATGACCGTACAGCCTTTGCCTCAACGGTCTAGGCACAGCAACACATTAGCCACAGACACTTATCGCTATTCCACCAACCCCCTCACTCTACAGCCCCCGGGCAGAGCAGCTCCGTGCCAAACACACACGCGCGCACACCGACGCTCCACAGCACGCTACAAACAACATCCCTCAAAGATGAGAGAGAACTCTCGGCAAGAAGAACTACATCCAGAACGAAGACACCATCGAGCAACACCACCTGCGGGATCGTGACGGCGATGTGAGGAGCCTCTACAGCAGTCCCAGTAAAGGAGTGGAACGTCACAACCCATAACACAAAGTTACTCTCAAAACTGAGAGGATGCAGGCGCAACGAGCCCGGCTTCAAGACCTAAGAAAATAAGGATGCAGGGAAGAAACCCCAGTCTGCAAAAACGGACAGCAAGACACCAGAGCTGCTCACGCAGCCAGAAATGATGCTGCAAAAGAGGACCATCGGAAACCTTGAAACACCAGACCAATCCACGCCATACGCTTTTAACACCAGAGAAGCAGCACCCGATCGGCACTACGCCGATGAGTACAGACGTTCGAGACGCTAGGGACGGTGCCAGAGGCACGTGCCGCCCTCCTTGGGCGGAAAGACAACATCAAGACCCAACTAAGGTATAAGACACAAGAGGCACACCGCACAAACTACACGACAACAGACACAGCCTGGAACTGCCCTGCCCGGCACACGCTGGCATCGTGCTGAAGACTAACCTGCTCCCTTGACCTGCCCAGAGGGCACTTTTCCCGGACAGACCTCTCCCCTGTGCTACCTTTAAAACCCCTTCCTGCAATGGCCAACCTTGTCTCCTTGCCCCCTTCCAAGTGCCAGCCCCTCAACTCAGCTGGCAAACAGCCAGGAGTCTGAATCCATCCTTGACGAAATACACATCAGCTAGCTGATATTTTCCCCACAGTCCCCAGGTTCCTCTTCATCATCTGCAAAAAATTCCCACACCGCCAGCAGTAAGCACCCCGGCAGCAGACGCCGACCTCTTCCACACCACCTTCATCCTCAGAAGCGCCGTGGCATTTCGCTCGCCCGCTCCGTGCCGATTCCAGAGACAAAGGCTGCGGCTGTCACTCCTTGTGGCACTAAGATGCTCAGACACACAAAATTACCATTGTGCTTGTGAAAAATCACCGGTCCCGTGCTCCTCCTCCCCACCACCCAGCTCGCCACAAATGCTCATCTGATTCCAAAGGCAGCCTTCACGGAACCTGCCAAACTAAAGAGAAAAGCTTCGCCGAGTTGCAGCAGGATACTTCACTCTTGGGCACAAACAGGCCCGCAACCGCCTCGCCTTCTCAGACCGCTCAAAGTGCTGCTTCGCTCCTGTGATACTAAATGCATCATCTGCAAAAAAAAAAAAAAATCAAAGCAAATAACACATGCTGAGATACTACCCAAAACAAGAGCCTGCCCACACCGATTCTGATCTCCCACTCCTTTACCTTGGCCAGTTTCCACCACTGCCTCTGCTGTTTTCAGGTTGCCACTTCGAGGTGTGGGTACTGCCTGTAAAACCCTAACCACAAGGCACATTTATAGCTTCACCCACAATAAGACACCCGAAAAGTAACTGCTACATCAGCCCGCTAGTCGTTGCTCACCGTGCCCGAGTCAACTTCGGTGCCCAGATCCCATGTGGCCTCACACCTTCAAACAAAGAAACACAAACCGCAACGTAGTCATATAGCTACCGGTCACATGTTCCCTCTAACGCCACACGCTGACCCGCCTACTTACGGCGCTCACCTCGCTGTCGCCCTGCACGGCTCGTCCTTCTGCATCTGCGATAACAATAATATCAAACAAGTCACCCAGATGCAGAGCGATAGCTTAACCAATTCCAGTAGTCTAGTTCTCGTACAGCAATACCATCTAGAGCCCAAGTACACCCTGCCATTAAAAGAATACGTAACTCAAGTATTAAGCCCTACATATACGAGCCTTAACACCTTTGAGATTCCATTTGCTCAACTAGCAGCACTCTAGCATTCGAGCCGAGTCTCCCAGACAGCTCCGGTCATCCCCTTGGCACCCGCCAAATGCTACAGGAATTCTCATCCTCGCCTGCTGCCAATGGCCGCTCGCTCGGAAATAGGCTGTACCGTCTTTGCCAAAACAATCTACGCATGTGAACATTAACCATTGCTCTTCGTGCTAATCTTCCCCTGACTCTACCATCGCTATGCCCCCAGGCGAAGCTGCTTGAACCCGGACGCCTACGCACGCGGACGGACACTGTGCACAAATACTGCGGATGACGTGACCCGGAGGTCTGAGAAAACTCTTGACAAAAAAAAAAAAAAAAAAAAAAAAAGAGTCCTGGCCCAGATATGCCAACAGGCTATAAGATCGATGGGGCCATGAGGAAGAACCTACGGCAGCCCCACAAAAGTCAAACACCATCGCCAGTGATCAAGATAAATAAAAAAGATCTGTCTGTAACTGGGATGACAGAGGCGTGAGAAGCCAGGCTTAAAGACCTAAGAATGTCAGGATGCAGGGACGAGTCCCAGAAAATGACTCTGGGAAAACAGACCGCTCTTGAGCGGCGATGCTGATGCCGTCTTAATCGCCATCGCAATAAATTACCATCCGTAAACTCCTGATACGCAAGATGCACATGACAGATCCATGTGATAAACTTCAATTCAAGAAAGGAAGGACTCAGTTATCATTACGCCAATGAGCTAAGGCTTATGAGACCGTGGGTATTGCAATGTGCCCACCAGACACAGAGAAGAATAGAGACGTTGAGACATAAGTAAGGTATGCTATGAGACACAAGACAGACTACAAAGAATACACAGTAACACAGACACAGGCTGGACCTGCCCTGCCCGGTAGACAGCCGTGTTTTACAGGAAGAACCCCGTGCCCTCTCTGCCCGTACGTGTGTAATCTAAAACCGCCTTCTCCACTACGCTGATTTTATAACCCCTGCCCGCCCCACCTGCGCTTCCCCTACCCAGCCGATCACCTGCACAAAAATAGCTTCAGCCCTCAACTTGCCTTTCAGAGGGCTGGGGGTCAGAAACCATCTTTTAAAACAGACCACATAGGCTACCTAGGATGTTGCTGCAATCACCCAGATCCTCTTCATCATCTGGAAACACAGAATGCCATGGCTCAGCGTCATGCCAGTCAACGCTGACCTCTTCCGCAACGATGCCTGCCTCAGAAGCACTTTGGCGTTCCGCTCGCTTCTAGTCTAACGCCATTGGCCAGCATCGCCCATGGCACCTAGAAAACTAGAAATACAAAACAGCCGTTGTGTCTGGAAGCAGTCACCTGCTCAAACAATTCTACACCTCAAAATAAACTGCTGCTACAGTTGATGTTCATCACCCACTTTGCCTGATGATCTTGGGCCAGACCTTCTGCTTTGCATGTAGTTTTGCGGGTCGCTTTACACCTTCAAAACAGAGCGCTAGCTAGTCACATGGGCGCCGACAGGAGCACGTTCCCTCTGTTGCTGCATGCCAACCTACCTTCTCACAAGGCTCTGCTCGCCTCGTCCCTTCGGTGTCCAGCTCCCTACTGTGCATCTGCAGCAACAATAAAACAAAGTCGACCGGGTGCCGACAAATACCCTAGCAAACAGTGAACCTTCCCCATTCTGACTTCTTTGCTCTGCTAACCTTGTCGATTCATGCTTTATGCTCTGACCTGCCAGGCTGATGCAGCTCCATCAGTGAGTTAAAAAAAACCAAGACAGACAGTAACACCCATAAGAAGTAGACACTAACCTCTTCTTTCCCCTACCCCAATAGCCATGTGCCAGACTCATCCTTTCCCCCAGCCTCCTAACACGGCTCTGCCCGCCTTCTGTGCCACACCTCCGGGGCCAGCGTCCGTGTCAGGTGCCTGCTCATATAGTCGGTCCGTCTCCAATGACTCGGGAACCGTAACCTTCGATGCCAGCTCCACCTTGGGAAATTGTGGAGACACACGCAGATGTTATATACTGCTTCTCTAAAGAGAGAGCCCACCGTGCAAATCCCTTGGACCGACTTACGTACTCAGGCAACACAGAGAGCCCAAAAGCACAAATCCCAAAACGATTGACCTCAACCTCCATCGCGGTCCACAGCACCGTCTGCTCACCTTTGCTGTCGCTCCTCACTTGACTGTGCTGCTTAGCCCAGACCTGTTACTTAAAGTGCAAGATTAAGTCAAACCACCCACCGACACGCAAAAATTACGCTTACTGCCAGATAACCCAAATATAGGCAAAGACCGATGACAGGCCAAACACCAAAAGAGCTACAAGTAGCAAATGACCGTGGCTGGTGTAAAGACATACTCTTCCTTCATGGATAAATAACTCCTAAAGGACCCCATGAACTGCAGGATGGAGAACCCCTCGGTAGAGGGCATGCTTGCATAAGAGTGCCGACACGTATGGGACAGTACGCTGGGCTGCCAGAAGCTGCTTGCGTACGCAATGCTACTACTAGATAACGCTGCGCTAAAAAGCCTTAAGCTGAAACTGCATAGTAGTGACAGGAGACCTGACAGCAGACAGATGCTGAACATAATGATGATCACAGAATCTCATGGAGACAGGTGCCAAAAATATCACAGACGCCCCTCAGACCCAAATGCTTCGTGAGCGATGCTTCTTACCAAAATATGAGCTCAACGAGGAAAAGCCAAAGGTGATGCGCAGCGAGCTATTCAGATCTCCGTACAGAAGCATGCGTTACTTCAGATGGCAGGATGGTTCTGCCGGGTCAGCCGGACCCAAGCACTGGGTTCTAACGCCCGTCCAGTGGTGTCCGTAATATTTCTCACGGCCTGCCACGTAACAGACGGGTCCCCCATCTGGGACCGTGTTTCCCATGTCCCGGCCCCTCCCCACCCCCGTGATGAAAATCAAACCGATCAAACAAGGACTCTACTTAATCACCTCA
Organism: Platalea leucorodia; assembly: GCF_965183815.1. NCBI lineage: Eukaryota > Metazoa > Chordata > Aves > Pelecaniformes > Threskiornithidae > Platalea > Platalea leucorodia. The sequence continues at coordinate 5,254 of NW_028121160.1, forward strand.
GCCTCTTAAAGAAGCTTCCTTCCTCTGCTGACACTCAACACCGATAGCCTGCTGCTGTTCCTCGAGCACGGCCTGGCCCTCCAATGCCTCTACTGCCAAAGGAACAGAAAATGATTATGCTCCTACAACACGCTCCATCCTCCTCTCGTTCTTCGAGAAATCAAAGGAAAGCTACCATCCCTGACCGCTACACAACAGGAGTCTGTGCAGGAGATGGCTGAGCCCAGCCCCATAAATGGAAAAAACTCTGCTATGACCCTGCTTTGCCTTGCGGCAACAGCACTTGCCATCGGGGTGCCCCAAACCCATTCCTGACTCCCTGGGAAATTCAGATACGATTAGTTCAAAACACCTGGCAAATAAGATACAAGCTAAAAACACATGTACCCCACCTTAACCCAAAACCCGTCAGATAGCTGGCTTCCTCCCACACGAGACTCACATCTTCAACAAATACACAGAACAACATGACACCAAACTTAAAATGCTTACCCTCTGATGCACTCTGAAAGCGACGAGCGCACCCACATAATATATACTCACGCTATTGACCCGCATACCGGACTTCCTCAGGGCCAGACCTGCAAAGACAGGAGGAATCCTGACGTTACCTCCCCAGATGCCCCCAGAGCTCCGCTCCGCTCCCCTCTCTGCTGCTCTCATTGTGGGAAAGTGCTGGTGAGGATAACTACAAAAGAAAAAACAAAAAAAAAAAAAAAAAGAGAGGAAAGAGAGCCACAGGGACCTGGATGTCAGAAGACAACCTGACCTTACCTGCAGGAATAAACAGAAATCCGTAAAAAATTTCTAACCAGAACCCAGAAAATAAGGAAAACCCGGGAACCTCAAAAAAACCTGAACATTGCACCACACAGCAACCGAGACTGCCCGATGGATGAAGCCGTAAGGACGAGAGGTTCGCCACAAAAGCGTCTCGAGACCCTTGAGCCCGATTACCTACAAAGCCCCGTCGGGAATTACGACAACAGTCTGCCGATGGAAAAACTGCAACAGTGTGACACAGTGACTCAAAAACCTAAAATGGACACCTTACAGCTACAGAAACTGGTGCTAAAAACACTATAAACAAGAACATCGCTGTCATGACCAACACTAGAGCAAGCCTCATTGGACCCTTAAGGAAGAAGACAAAAAGAGAAAAATAGAAAAAGCTTGCGTGCCCAGGACTGTGATAAGACACACCCTTCCCTGGAGATTTTTAAGAGCACAAATACACATCCTCTTCTCCAAGAAATACAAGGGAAGACAGTGACGCAAGCCTGCACTGGAAATAAGTGCCTAGTCAATTCCTCTAAGTAACAATTTCTGTGACATCCCAATGGACAGAGAAAGGACGGACACAAAAATTAACTCCGGGAATGAAGTAAGAGGCACAGAGAAGCAGAGACCTGAGAGTTCCGGAGGGTATGTTTTTATGTACCTTAATGTACCCAATGCAGGGCCAAACATCAGACAAGTCTCATCTCAGAAAGCATGTTCCTAAGTGGAAGCCCAGACGGCTTACGCTGCGTCTCTCATGACTTCCTCCTATCTCCCGTCAGCTGTGGAGAGACAAAACCAGAACAGACCTGATCAAAAACCAAATTAAACTGCACAACCCATCTGAAAAAACATCGTGAAGCTACCTCCCTTACCAAACCGTCCCCTGGTCCCAAAACTTGGAGAAACCCCTTCTCTTCTCCTGAACCCGCAGGAAGCAAAAGCCACTCCTTCCCGACAGCTCCTGCCCTCTATTTGCACCCCTGAACCTCCCATATCAGCCGCTCCTCTGGAGGAGGAGCTCCTCCTCTTCCAAGCCAAGAGGAGGAGCTCCTCCTCTTCCAAGCCAAGAGGAGGAGCTCCTCCTCTTCCAAGCCAAGAGGAGGAGCTCCTCCTCTTCCAAGCCGTGCCCTAAGTTCTGTGAGCTCCCCTTACCTTTTATCTTCCTGTAGACTCCAGGCTCTGCTACAAACTCACAAAATAAGTGAAATCCTCGTGCTTATGATCTATGAGGGGCCTACTACAATCCACAAAGGTTCTAGGAACAACGTGTTACTCTGTCAGCAATTAAGAAAAATCATGGACCGTTCCATACCCTGAAAAACACTATGCCTTATGTCCCTGCTGCTTTCTTGAAAAATGTTAAAACTCCATATACAGATGGATATAAGATGCCCACCTTAACCCCTGCTACATCATCTCACCATCAACCCTATTAAGAAAGGGTATCAAGAACTTGCATGGCAAAACTAGTGAAGAAAACAAGATTCTATCTTCAATAGAACCAGAAATTCCAAAAATATACAGCACACTTAAAATAAAAAAAGAAAATCCAAGTTCAGACTATTAATCCATCTTGCTGCTCCTAAACACCCAATACAATACTAAGAATCAAAAAAAAAAAAAAAAAAAAAGGAAAAATCTGCACACAAGTGCATTTTTTACTATATATACTGTTGAACCTCAACTAATCCCAAAGCCCTTACCTCAAACAAACACTTCTATTTCTCTCAGTATCAAAACACACCTACTCAAATAGCAAAAGCAAGTCAGAACCTGCAATTGACTGAAGAAACAGCAGAACACTAACACTGATGAAACCCAGAAGCAGAATGAGCTCCCTAAGGCGAGGCTGCGGCTCATATACCCTGGCCCCACCCACCACCTTTCCCACATTCACCTGGGAAAGGGGAGGGACAAACCACCAGATGGCATAAAGGCTGCAGGAGGAGCAGCAGGGAGGTTTCTCCTATTCTTTAGGTTTGCAATGTACAAAGGACTTAAACAGGGAAAGTGACCATTACTAGAAATGAGAAGATCTGGTCTTTTACAGCAACAGCATCTATTGCATTAGCAACGTGACCAGGTAAGAAATTAAATGTATTTTTTCTGGGGTGCAGATCGAATGAGATAGACATTCTACTAAGCCATGTAAGAAAGAAGCCTGTTAAACTCATTAGCGATGTTATTAACAAAAATGACACGCTTTACTTTCCCATGAAAAAAACACGATGCTTTGGGGTTAGGCTTCATTACTAGTGAGACCATGTGCACTACTTAACTTCCACCAGAAGTACGTTCTGGATAGAACTGAATGACAAACTGTAATTAGATCCCATAAAAATCCTTTCTCCAAAACTCCTCTGCTCGCAAAATAAGTTATTTACTATAAATGACGAACGGTTCAGTCACCTCAACAGTCCCTCTGACAGACTCCTTTAATAAGACTAGATGAGTCTTAAGAAATGAAAAACACAAAAACCCCATAGAAATACAAAAAACATCTCAGAGGCTGTACGAGGCAGCTGAATGAACGCCTAAGAAGCTAGAACAAATATAAATTGCAAAACACGACAAAAAAACCCATGGGAAATCTGTCGATAAAAAGAGAGGAAAGACTATTGCCTTCTCTGAAAAACTCAAGAAGAGATCAGAACCGACAGCAGATGTCTTTGGGTACCAGCCACCAAATAGAAACGTACTGTGAGAAGAAAAACCAAAGGGAGTGCTGCGGAGCACAAAGATGGCTTTAGAAAAGGTTCAACATAACGAGAGACATAGTCGCAGGGATCGGAAAGGCCCTGAGGGGGCCAGAGAAACCAAAGAAGTCTTGAGGATGCAATGAACTCTAAAGGGAGTCGAACGAAGGACGGATGTCCTCGGGGACCGAATGGAGGCATGCCAAACGGGTGAGAGGACCAAAGGACTGACTGGGGTAACGGAGGTGGACTCGGGAAGGGCTCGGAGGGGAAAAGAGATGCACAAAGCACCCTGCTGAGCTAAAACGGGGCTCTAGGGCGTAGGGGGTGTCTTGCGAGAGCTCGGCAACAGAAGCTGAGAAGTCCCGAGGGGGCCTGAGACACCAAAGAATCCTCAGAAGTATCAATGAGGAACTCTGAGGGGGATTTCAACAAAGTACAGATGTTGTCAGGGGATCAGGGGCTAAACAAAGGCATCCTAAATGGCAAAGAAGAAGATAAGAGACCTCTAAAGTGCACCAAAACAAAAAAAAATTGCACTGGAGCTAAAGTGCTACGAGACTGCTGTGGAGTATGAGAAAGGACTCGGAAGGCATCATTATATAGAGTAGAGGAATTATGAGGGGGCAGGGTAAGAAAAAATGGCTTAAGACACACTGACAGCCTCAGAATCTCAGGAGAACGTCTCGGCAAACTCCACGTGACTAAGCGAGAGAGGAACCGGAGGAAGACACCGTCAACGGCAGAGAGACGAAAGAGCGCTGCATAGCAAAGAAAGATGGGAGGCTCTGACTGAACGAGAGAGATGGGAAGGGAGATATGGTGCTACAGGGTGCCATAGAGAACGACGAACATCTCAGGAGGCGTCGTGACTCTGGGGAGAAGGGCGTTGAGGGGGGCTGACAAATGAGAGGCGGCTTGGGACGACAAGGAGGAACTTGGGTGATTGTCCGAGTGGACTACCGATGGCCTCAGGTGCCCGGAGACTGAACACAGAAATCCTAGATAGTGTTAGAGGAACAAATGACTGCTGCACGACTCAAAGCGCTACAAGGAAGAGGTGGAGAACAAGGAAAGGTCTCTGGAGGCATCGTGCGCAGGAGAAAAACAATGTCCCGAGGGAGCAGAGAAACAGAAAAAGGACTGGGGACACGACAATTAAATCTGGAGAGGATCTGAACCAACTAAACTCATCATCAGACAGCCAGGGAATGAATAGAGGCACAGCTAGAGGGAGAAAGGCCAGGATAACCGGGCCGGTCACAGGTACAGACTCAGGAAGTCTTCTGAGGGAACGAGAGGGGCGCAAGGTCCGCTACGAAGCTAAAGGCACGCTAAGGGCGACCTCAAAGGCATATACAGGCATCATGACGCCATTAGACAGGTCTTGAATGGGCCGGAGAGACTGAAGAAGGCTCAGGACACGAGGAAGATGTCTGGAGAGGTTGGGAACTTTAGCTAGAAAATCAGGTGAAAACACCGACTTAAAAAAAAAACAAACAAACACCTAAAAACCTAAGCCAAAAATGGGAAGATACTTTTTAAAAAGCATCTGTAGTTTTAAAATAACTTCATGCTGACATCAGATTGTGCAAAGTGAAAAAAACTCATTCGTTTTGCTCTAACAAAAGACAAATCCCCCGGATAGTTTCCTTTTAGCCCATTGTATCTGTAGAGACAATTTCAAAACTAACAGATGTAAAGGCAAGAGAGAAAAACTTAGAGCATCTGCACAACATACTCTCTACAAACAGCTGCTGGGGGGAAATTAAAATATAAAAGCAATAAAAAAAGGAAGGTTCCATCCAAAATCTCAGATCTCCTCAGGGAGGCCAGGGACCAAATGGAGGCACCCTAGATGGCACACAGGACGATAAGAGCGCTCGGAGGCACAAACAAACACGATTAAATATGGCATCAGAAAAGGTTCTCGGGGAGCGAGAAGGGCACAAAGAGCGCTACAGAGCGAAAAAACGGCTGTGGGGCACGAGGACCGCGTCGGTGGGCACGATGATGGCAGAAGGGGGGTGTCGACAGTGAAAGAGAGACAGAAAAAGGCTCTGTGTTGCAATGCAAAATGCAAGAGGGTGTCCTAACAATGTACTAACGTATGTCCTCAGGGAATGAGCGACTGAACAGAGACATCCTAGATGGCAAAGAATAAGGTAAGAGAGCTCTGGGGCTCAGACAAAGCCTGAGCAAGGGTTCTGTCTGAATGGGAGAGATACAAATAGCGCTACAGAGCTCAAAGGGTGCTGTGGGTCTCAGGTGGACATCATGACAGGAATGGAATGGCTCCATGAGATGGGGGAACGCGGACGTAGAGACAAATGAAGATTCGCCGGGGTGATGAAGTACGCGGGAGAGGATCCGAAGGGAGCACGGATGTCCTCAAGAGACCGGGGACCGAACGGAGACATCCGACGTGGCGGAGGAGAAGGTAAGAGTGCTCTGGGGCAAAATGAAAGCCTATGGAGGAGTTATCTCTGAGTAAAGCAAAACGTTTAAAAGCGACGGTGATTAAAGAAATAAGAAAAAAAAAAAATAATAGAGACGGTGAACTAAAACAGAGAGATAGAAATAAAATTTGAAAAGTGAGGGCATTAAGAAAAGACAAGAAATAATTACAACATAAAGACAACGAAACACACACAGTGAATGGGATAAAAGACGATAAAATTTTAAACGCGATGGCGATTAACGAAATAAAACGATGGCAAAGAAGCAAAAAAAGAAATAACTAAAAAAAGAAAGCAGAGAGGAAAAAAAGGAGTCATAGAAAGAATATTTAAAAAGCAAAGGGAAGTAGGGAAATAAAAGAGAAAAAAACAATAGGGAGAGGGACATAAAAAGGAGATGATGAAAATATATCTAAAAAGTGAAGAAACTAAGGAAAGATAGGAAATAATAAATGAAGATGCTGAAATAAGGACACTAAATGGGATAAAAGAAGACAGACAAGTATAAAAGCAATGCTGATTAAGGAAAAAATTATTCATAAGCTAGAGCAAACTGAAACACAAATGTAGACAGAAAATATAAAAGGCAAGGCTACTAAGAAAACACAAGATGTAAAAAAAAAAAAGGCGAAATAAACACAAGGAATAGGATCAAAGCAGAAAAACAGTTAACAGTACAGAAATTGAAAAAATAAGGGAAAAATAAATAAATAGAGACAGGAAACTCCATCGGACACAAAGAAAGAAAATGTAGAAAGCAAGGGCACTAAGACAAGAGAAGAAATAATTAGAAGAACAGTTTAAGAATTCAAGGTAAAGACAATAGAAGAGTAGTAATACCAGTAGTAATACTACTAATAATAATAATTAACCAATAATAGTATACCAAGCAAGCGATTCACATGGAAAAGAGAATATATATAGTGACAGCACTCAGGAACAACGAGAAAGGAGAGCTAAAACCTAAGAGCAGCAAACGAGATAAAAGTAGAACATTTTGAAAGCCAAAGGTTTAAGAGAAGGAAGAACTAAGAAAATACCGATGGTGAACTACAACACAGGCATAACGGGCAATTTTAAAAAGGGTCCGCACGAAGGGAAGACAAGAAACCATTACAAAATAAAGACGGTGAAGGGTATAATACTAGGCGTAGGAAGAAAACCTTAAAAGCGGGGAGCATTAGGGAAATGAAGGGGGGAAACTAAAAACTAGGGACAGCACACTAAAAGCGGAGAAAGAACATTTCAGAAGGGAGGAGCCTAAGGAAAGAGAAGAACTAACTGCAAACTAAAGACAGGGAACGGGATAAAAGCAAAAAAAACTTCAAGAGTGACGGGAGTTAGGGCAACGAAGAGATAAAATTAAAAAGAGGGACAGTGAACTAAAAGAGAGACGTAGGAAGAAAAGGACAAAGCAAAGGTCCTAATAGAGACAAGGAAGAATTAAAAAATGGAAACGGCAGACGGAATACAAGTCGACAGAAGCTTTTGTCGTGGTTTAACCCCAGCCAGCAGCCAAGCACCACACAGCCGCTACGCGGGAGAAAATTGCAAGGGTCGAAGTCAGAAAACTCGGGGGTTAAGGTAAGAACAGTTTAACAATTGAAGGAAAAGACAACAGAATACTAGTAATACTAGTAGCAGCAGCAGTAGTAGTAATAATAATAATAATAATAAACCAATAAGAGTATACAAAGCAAGCGCTTCACTAGACAGGGGCTCACCACTCGCCGACCAATGCCAAGCATGTCCCCGAGCTGCCATCGCTGACTCCTGGCCAACGCCCCCCCAGTTTCCGGACCGAGCGTGATGTCCCACGGTAGGGAATAGTGCTGCGGCCGGTCTGGGGCAGCTGAGCTGCCTGTGGCGCCTCCCAGCTTCTTGCGCACCGGGCAGAGCACGGGAAGCTGAAAGGTCCTTGAGTGGTGTCAGCGCTACTTAGCGACAAACAAAACGTCAGCGCGTTACCAACACGATGCTCATCCGAAATCCAAAAGGCAGCACTGTGCCAGCTACTAGGAAGAACCTTAACTCTCTGCCAGCCGAAAGCAGGACGCTTTGAACAGCAAGGGCGATTGAAGAAATAAGGAAAAACTTAATAAATAGCGACAGGGAGCTCCATCGGAGAAGGAAAATTTAGAAAGCCAGGGCACTAAGGGAAGAGAAGAAACAATTAAACCCAGCTAAACCCCCAGGGGAAAAGTCAACCTAGAACATGGAAAAAGCCACAGGGATTAGGGAAATAAATGGGAAAATTAAAAAAACAGGACAGCGAACGAAAGGGACGGCGAAGGAAAATTCAAAAAACGAGGGCCCTAAGGAAAGACAAGAAAGAATTAAAACAGAAATACAGGGAAATAAAGGCAGCAAAGAGGACAAAAGGAGTCAGGAAAGTGTTTAGAGGAAGCGGCAATTAAGAACATCGGGAAGCGATTTAAAAATCACATTGGTGAACTAATACGGGGACGGAAAATTACAGAAAATTATTTTTTAATAATTTATATAATACAGCAGATACAAGTTTGTATTTTGAAATCCTTTTTTTATATATATGTTAATTTTATGTATATTAATATTATTTTATATATATATAATATATATTTTTAATATAATAGATATAGAAATTTTTTATCGATCTATCTATATAAAGGCGAGAGATTTTTCTCTAGTGCAATGCAAAACGTCTCATCCCTTCCTTACGGCACGGCTGCAGGGAGACGACCCTGCGAGGCTGCAGGACGAGGGCGTACCGCAATCAGAATCTACGCTTACAGGTCCGCCGCAACAGCTACGGCCCTCGCTGCTGCTACTGCACATCTTGCTGGCTCAGTCGATAAAGCTGGAAGGGAAGCGTAATGCTTTCGAGGGGAAAAGGAAAAGCAAAGGACAAATCGCAGCAATTCGCTTCATACTAAAAAAGTTGTGCGTGTGTTTATAAACATCCAATAAAAATACTTCTGCTGGAGAAGGACTGGATTTTCCTTTGGCGTTAATTTAACTTGCACAGCTGTGAATCGATACCAGTAGATTATCTGTCTCCAAGATACGCAGTCATCATTTGACCAGGGGTTTTTTGCGCCTTACGTCATTAGGAGCGACATCTGGCCAGCCGCGCCGCCCAAGAGAGATGCTGCTGAACTGCCAGGGAAACGCACCCTTGAAAGCCAGACAGAAAGAAAGTACTTCAGAGCACTCCGTCAAAAGAGCGGGGGGGAAAACACCCCGTAACGTTCAGTTGCCTCTCCTGGTCAACGTTCAGAACAAATACCTAACTGCTTAAACACACCTAAGCAATTGTACGCCACAGCTAGTTGGCAGTTACAGCTGAAACAACGCAAGGCAATTTGTAGATCCAATTTTAACTTTTTTTTCCTAAAGTTACATCTAGGAGAGAAAAATCCGTGACAGAAGAGATCCCCCATACGGTTTTACTTTGGGGGCAGAATCCAATCCCCGGGGCTGCAACGCGTAAGGCTACCAAAAAGGACCGGCAGATTTGCTAACGCTTTTGGCTGCGCCGAAGCACGCAGAGGAACGCGTGTTGATGACATCTCGGCTGTTGCAACTGAGAACCAGCGATGCCATCAACTTCTGGAAGACGCGCTGTGCTCGGGTCTTTGGAAGCAAATGGACTTTTTTTTTTTCTTTTTTTTTTTTTTTAAGAGAGTGGAAAGTCTTGCTGCTGCTGCTGACTTCTACTGCCAAGCGCATCATCTCTGAAGATCCCCACTCTGATGGGGAGTTCATAAAACACAACTTCTTTGAATGGGAAAGACTTCCATTCTGAAAATCTCCTCCAATCGAGGAGACCCTCAAGCCCGGCGACCTCCAAAGCCCCTTAGGGAATTACAGCAGCAGTCTGACGATGGAGAAACCGCAATGGCATGACACGGCGACTCAGAGATCTGAAACGGACACCTTACGGCTACAGAAACTGGTGCTAAAAACACTATACCCAAGAACATCATTGTCATGACTGACACTAGAGCAAGCCTCCTTGGGCGCTCAAGGAAAAGGGCAAAAAGAGAATAAGAGAAAAATCTTGCGTGTTCAGGACTGCGATAAAAGACGTGGTGCTCCGTGGAGATTTTTAAAAGCACAAATAATACACATCCTCTTCTCCAGAAGAGGGGAAGGAAAGGGAAGACGGCGACACAAGCCTGCGCTGGAAATAAGTGCCCAGTCAATGCCTCTAAGTAACAGTTTCTGTGATGTCCTGATGGATGGTGAAGGGACAGATGCAAAAATTAGCTCGGGGAATGAAGTGAGAAAGAGGCACGGAGGAGCGGACACCCGAGAGTTCCAGAGGGTGTCTTTTTATGTACCTGTGGGAATAAATGAGAGGCTGTTTTACTTTGACAAGATGCAGCTGTGCCCTTGAGGCTTGTTACAAACAAGTTTGTAAAACTTAGAGGCAGAAAAATAAGGATGAGATTGGATACATCCCTGAAAGAGGAATTCGTGTGCACCAGCTTGAAGAACCAATAAGTAATGCTGAAGAGACGCGCGGACGCAAGACAGTAGCCAATAAAATGGGTTTTGCTTGCTCGTGAATGCTAGATCATATTATAAAAGGGATAGATTGTAAAAATAAAGTGTCGTTGTTGTCGTCATCTTCACTTGTCTTCGCCTAAACTCATATGCGGAGTCCGTGTTTAATTGCCACATGTACCTTAATGTACCCCATGGTTTACGAGACGAGACTTGTCTGACGTTCGCCCCCGCATGTTGTGATGTGGAGGCCTGGACAGTTTACGCCGCATCCCTCGTAACTCCGTCGTATCTCCCGTCAGCCATGGAGAGACAAAAACAGAACAGACCTCGGCAAAACCCAAATAAAACTGCAAAACCCGTCTGAGAAAGGCTCACGAACCCGCCTCCCTTTCCCAACCATCCCCCGCTCCCAAAACTTGCAAAACACCTTCTCTTCTCCTGACCTGGCAGGGAAGGAAGCCCGCTCCTTCCTGACAGTTTCTGCCCTGTATTTGCACCCCTGAACCCCCCATGTCGGACGCTCCTCGGGAGCTGCTCTTCCAAGCTGCAGCCCATGTTCTGCGAGCCCAGCTTATCTTTCATCTTCCCACAGACTCCAGGCTCTGGAACAGACCCACAAAATCAGTGAAGTCCTGAAGCTTATAATCTAGAAGGGGCCTATTGCAATCCGCAAAGGTTCCAGGGACAACTTGGTACTCTGTCGGTGATCGAGAAAGACTATGAACGGTTCCATAACCTGAAAGACACTACACCTTATGACCCTGCTGCTTTCTTGAAAAATGCTAAAACTCCATATACAGATGCATACAAGATGCCCACCTTAACCCCTGCTAGATCATCTCACCATCACTCCTATTAAGAGATGGTGTCAACAACTTGCATGGAAAAACTGGTGAGAAAAACAAGGTTCTATCTTCAACAAAATCAGGAATTCCAGAAAAATATAATGCACTTAGAATTAAAAAAAAAACCAAACAAAACACAACAAACAAAACAAGACTATTAAACCATCTTGCCACCCCTGAACACCCAATCAAAATTACTGACCTGAAAAAAAAAAAAAACAAACCCCAAAGCTGCATGCAAGTATACTTTCTACTATATATGCTATGGAACCTTGACTGGTCCTGAAGCCCTTACCTCAAACAGACACCTGTGCTTCTCTAAATGTCAAAACACACCTGCCTAGATAACTGAGGCAGGTCAAAATCTGCAGTCAACTGAAGGAACAGCAGAGTACTGACACCAAAGTAGTCCAGGAGCAGAATGAGCTCCCTGAGATGAGGCTGCAGCTCATATACCCCTGGCCCTGCCCACCACCCTTCCCACAATCACCTGGGAAAGGGGAGGGACAAACCACCAGATGGCATAAAGGCTGCAGGAGGAGCAGCAGCGATTTTGCTCATCTGCCTTAAACTTACAGCATGCAAAGCACTGAACAGAGAAAGCAAGCCTTACTGGAAACAACGATGCCACAACGTGCTAAGGCTGGCATGGGGCTGGGGGCTCTGCCACCATGCACAAAGGCTGCCGTGGGGGCATGCCACCGTGTGCAAAGAAAATAAGAACAGAAAATAAAAACATACAATAAAATTTAAACAATAGCACTAAGACAAGAAATTATAAAAAAAGACAGCAAAGGGAATAAAAGTAGGCATAGAAACAATATTAAAAATGCGATAGGCATTAGCAAAATAAAGGAAGAAATTACAAAATCAGGAGAGCAAACGAAAAGAGATGATTTAAGAAGCAAGGACACTGAGGAAAGACAAGAAATAATTAAACAAAAAAGGGACTAAAAGTAAACATAGCAAGAATATTTCAATAGTGAGGGGGATTAGGGAAATAAAGGGGAAAAATTTAAAAATAGGAACAGTGAACTAAAATGGAGATGTAGAAAGAAAGTCTTAAAAGCGAGAGCACTGAAGTAAGACAAAAAATAATTATAAAATAAAGACAGCGAAATAAAGACAACAAATGGGACAAAAGTGGACAAAAAATTTTAAAAGCAACAGGGATAAAATAAGAAAAAATTTAAAAATAGCAATGGGGAGCTAAAATGGAGACAGCGAAAGAAAATCTAAAAAAGTGACGGCACTAAGAAAAGAACAAATAATTAAAAAAAGACAGCAAATGGAAAACAAGTAGGAGTAGAAAGAATATTTTAAAAGCAATGGGCAATACGGAAATAGAAAAATTTTAAAATGGGGACAGTGAGCTAAAACAGGTGTAGAAAGAAAATTTAAACAGCAAAGGGACTAATAAAGACAAGAAATAATTAAAAAATGAAGACAGAAACCAGAATAAAAGTAGACAAAATTTTAAAAGCAACAGTGATTAAAGAAATAAGGAAAAAAATTAAAAAGTAGCAATAGTGAACTAAAACAGAGATGTAGAAAGAAAATTTAAAGAGCAAAGGGACTAAGAACAGAGAGGGAAAAAAATTAAAAATGGGGTCAGCAAACTAAAGACATTGAAACAAAATTTTAAAAGCTATGAAGTAGAGAACATGCAGGAAGAAATAAAAACCACGGACATGGAACTGGATAAATGGAGACATAGAGGAAAAACTAGAAAGCAATGGGGTACTGGCCATACGGGTAAGAAGTTAAGTATCAGGAGAGGGAGCTGGATCAACAGCCTCAGGGAAAGGACATGGGAAGAGCGTTGGGGTGTAGAGCAAAGGGAGTCACTGAAAACAGAGACAGGTCGCTGGGTAGAGGGAGACCTAGAAATGCACTTTTCACAAGCAGTTGGGAAAAAGGTAGTGTGGGAAGAATGAAACAGTAGCGGATGAGAAGCCGGAAAGGGAGAGGCACAGAAAAGAAATGGAGAAGGCAACGGTGTACAGGACAGTGCTAGCAGAAGAGCAAAAAGCTTTGGGGAGCCGGACGGCCCGAAAGGGAGACAGAGGCAGGGACAGGCAGATATCTGGAGAAGCACGGCAGGGATGGGCGTGGACACACAGAAGGGGATGTGCGACTCACTGCAGCTCCTGGCGCCGGCAGACCTTCATCACCCCGAGACTTCTCTCTCTGCCTCTACCCCTTCCTCCTCCACAGGGCTGGCTGCCCTACCCTTGCCCACCCAGGAGCAGGCAGTGGGTGCCCCAACGCTCCTCTCCCATGAGGATTCCCAGGTGCACAGTGGCTCACATGTGAGGCCAATGGAGGCACCGAGCTCCCGGCGCCACGTGCTGGGGGTGCGCTTTGTCGGGGATGGCTGGGAGGGATCCTTCTTTGCTGTGGGGACCAGCCCTTCCTTGCTGGAGACAGCTGTCTGCGGAAGCCCCTTTGTTTCACTCCTCAGCCAGCTCCCACAGGCAGATGTACCCAGGCGGCCCTCTCACCAGCTAGAGCCCCTTGGCACAGCAGAGCCAGCCCCATCTTCAGCTTCACCAGCTGCACCTGGGGTTAGCCCAGCCCAGCCCATCCCAACCTGCAGCCCTTTTAAACCCTTGGCCCAGCCCCATCTTCACTTCATGGGTCCCACCTGGGCTGCCCTAGCTGGAACCCATCAGGAACTGAGGTCATCACCCCAGCCCCACAGCACATCACTGCATCCCCTGGAGCCAACCACAGCCACTCACCCAGAGGCCAGTGGCTGGAAACACGTCTGGGGTCACAAAGGAGGCAGCAAATGTTTGTTCCTTCACGCCCATCAGAAATCCCAGCAATGAGCTGGCTACAAGGCTTGGTGCCCAAAGGCAGTGGGACAGAGGGAAAAGAGGGAAGAGGAAAGCAGAAGGAAGGACAGGGGGAGGTAGAGAAGAGGTGTAGGACAGGGAGCCAGAAAACGGGATGCTGGGAACAAGAGAGGGACGGGGAACCGCACAAGGGTGTTGAGAGAAAGGGAAATGGAGTGCAGCGAGGAGGAGGAGGATGGGGAGATGAAGTAGAGAACCACAGGAACAGGGAGATGGAGCAACAGGGGGCAGGGGAGAGAGACAGAAGGGACCGAGCAGAACAACAGGAACAGCAGAGAGGGACAGAGAGAATAAGAGACACACAGGAAGCTGGGGGGGGGCAGATAGAGGGAGACAGAGAGGAAACTACAAAAGGGGGAAAAAGCAGAAAGAAGTAAAAAGAAGTGACAGGAAGTTGGATAGAGGCAGTCATAGAAATAGAAATTAAAAAGCAACAAACATAGGCAAGAACTAAAAAATAGAGAATGTAAGACAGAGCGAGAAATAGAAAGGGAGCAGGACAGAGGCAGGAAATGTAAAAAATTGTTAAAGGGGGCTATGTAGAGGGAGATTTGAAAGGGAAAATAAAAAACAATGGACTACAGGAAACGAAAATGGGACAGGGAACTAGATAAATGGAGACATAGAAATAAAACGTTAAAAGCCACATGGTACGTGACAGGAAAGTATTAAGAATAAGGGAAAGGGAACTAGATAAATGGAGACATAAAAAGAAAATTTTAAAAGCGACAGGGTAAGGAAAAACAGAAAAAATTAAAAATAGGGAGAGAAAACTGAGTAAAAGATGAGAAAGAGAAAAATTCAAAAAGGATGGGACAGGAAAGAATTAAAAAACAGGGATAGGGACCTTGATAAAAGTAGACCTAGAAGGAAACTTGAAAATGCAAAGAGGTACAGGACAGTCAGCAAAGAACTAAAAACAGGGACAGCAAACCAGATTACATATAGAAACAAAATTTTAAAAGCCAAGGGATAAAGAGAAGGGAAAATGAAAAAAATAGAGATGGCAATCTAAATACAGACATGCGAAGAAAATAGATGAAGTGAAGCACAGGCTGTAGGACAGACAGGAAAGCATTAACAAATAAGCACGTTGGATGGCATAAAATTAGACATAGGAAAAATAAAAGCCACATCTCTTAGGAAAGACAAGAAAAAACTACAAAATAAAGAAAGGGGGACAAAGAGAGAGAGACACATACAAAGTAAATTTTAAAAGCAACGGGGTACACAACAGACCGAAAACTATTAAAAAGTAAGGATAGGGAGCTTGATCAAAGTAGATATAGAAAGAAAATTTCAAAAGCAACGGGGTAGAGGACAAACAGAAAAAAAATTAAACACAGAGACAGCAAACTAGATAAAAGTAGACATAGAAACAAAAATTTTAAAGCCAAGGTACTAAGACAGGAAAGAATTAAAAAAATAGCAACACCAAACTAAACAAATGCAGAGAGACAGAAATTGTAAAAAGCGACCGCACTAAGGAAAGACAAGAAATAATTAAAAAATAATGACAGTGAACGGAATAAAGGTAGACAGAAAATTTTTAAAGCAACAGAGTTTAGGGAAATAGAGGAAAAAAATTAAAAGTAGGGGCAGTGAACTGAAACGGGGACATAGGAAGAAAACTGAAAATCAAAGGCACTAAGGAAATAATTAAAAATAAAGATATCGAAGGGAAAAAAGTAGACAGGGAAAGAACATTTTAAAAGTGATGGGTATTAGGGAAATAAAGGGAAAAATTAAAAGACCGGGACAGTGAACTAAAACAGATGTGGAAAGAAAATTTAAAAAGCAACGGCACTAATGAAAGAAAAAGTATTTTTTTAAAAAACAGCAAAGGGAATAAAAGTGGGCATAGAAAGAACATTTAATAAGCAGAGGGGAATTAGCGGAATAGAGGGAAAAATTGAAAAATAACTCAGAGATGGAGAAAGAATATTGAAAAAGCGAGGGCACTAAGGAAAGACAAGAAATTATTAAAAGAAAAGACAGCAAAATAAAGACTGCAAAGGGAATAAAAGTAGACAATTTTAAAAGCGACAGGGATTAGGGAAATAAAGGAAAAATTATGACATAAGGACAGCAAACTAAAACAGAGATGTAAAAATAAAATTTTTAAAGTAACAGCACTAAGAAGAAATTATTAAAAAAATTCAAAGGTAATAAAAGTAGTCATAGAAAGAAGATTTAATAAGCAGAGTGGAATTAGGGAAATAAAGGAAAAAATTATGAAATAGGGACAGTGAACTAAAATAAATGCAGAAAGAAACTCTAAAAAGCAAGGGCACTAACAAAAGGCAAGAAATTATTAAAAGAAAAGACAGCAACATAAAGACAGTGAATGAGATAGAAGTAGAAAAATCTGAAAAGCAAGGGGGATTGGGGAAATAAAATGGAAAAATTTAAAAATAGGGACAGTGAACTAAACCAGAGATGTAGAAAGAAAATTAAAAGCAAAGGCACTAGGGAAAGACAAAAAATAATTTAAAAATAAAGACAGCCAACAGAATAAAAGTAGACAGCAAATATTAGAAGCAAATAGAATTAAGGAAATAAAGAAAAAATAATAGCGACATTAAACTACAACAAGGAAGTGGAAAGAAACAAAACCTAAAAAATTATGGCAAAGAAGCAAGAAAAGAAATCATTTTTAAAAGACGGTGAAGGGGAAAAAAGTAAGCATAGAAAGAACTTTTAAAAAGTGAGAAGGATTCAGGAAATCAAGGGAAAAACTAAAAAATAGGGACAGAAAACTAAGATGGAGACGTGGAAAGAAAATTTAAAAAGCAACAGCACTAAGGAAAGACAAGAAATAATTAAAAAATACAGGTAGACAAATAAAGACCGTGAATGGGGTAAAAGTAGACCAAAAATATTAACAAGAAAGATGATTAAGGAAATAAGGAAAACATTACAAAATAGCAGCATCGAACTAAAAAAGAGACATAAAAAGAAAATTTTAAAAAAGAGATGGCACTAAAGAAAAAAAAAGAAAAAATACTTTAAAAATAAAGACAGCGAATGAGATAAAAGTAGAAAATATTAAAAGCCAAAGGATTAAGAGAGAAAAAAACTAAAAAATTGAAACAGCAAAATAAAAGGCATGCATAGATACAAAATTTTAAAGGCAACAGCACCAAGGAAAGAGAAGAAATAATTAAAAAATAAAGGCATCAAAAGTAATAAAAGTAAGCATAGGAAGAACATTTTAAAAGGGGGCGATAAGGGAAAAATTAAAACATAGAGACAGCAGGCTAGAACAGATTAAAATAGAACATATAAAAAGCAAAGGAACTAAAGAAAGGCAAGAAGTAATTAAAAGAACAGCATAATAAAGACTGGGAACGGGATAAAAGAAAATTTTAAAAAGTAACAGGGATTAGAGAAATAAATGGAAAAATTAAAAAATAGTGGCAGCGAACTTAAAGAGATGGAGAAGGAAAATTTAAAAAGTGAGGGCACTATGGAAAGACAAGAAATAATTAAAACATAAATACAGGGAAATAATGACAGCTAATGGAATAAAAGGAGACAGAAAACTTTAAAAGAAACTGTGATTAAGGAAATAAGGATAACATTCAAAAATAGCATCACTGAACTAAAATGGAGATGATGAAAGAAAATCTAAAAAGCAATAGCACTAAGGAAAGACAAGAAAGGACAATTAAAAACTAACAGCAGCAAACAGGATAAAAGTAGAACATTTTAAAAGCCAAAGGACAGAGAAAGGAAAGAACTAAAAAATAGCAGCAGTAAACTACAATGCAGAAATAAAACAAAAATGCACTAAGGAAATACAAGAAATCATTCAAAACTACAGACGGTGAACAGGAGAAAAGCGGGCATAGAAAGAAAATTTGCAAAGCCATGCGCATTAGGGAAAAGAAGGGGAGGGAACTAAAAACTAGGGACAGCAAACTAAAGGCGGAGCAAGAAAATTTAAAACAGGAGGGCCCTAAGGAAAGTCAAGAAATAATTAACTACAGCACAATAAAGACAGCAAAGGGGGTAAAAGGAGACAGAAAATTTAAAAGCAATGGAGATTAAAGCCATACTGAGCAAAGGAAAAAACAGTGATGGCAAACTCTAAGGAAAATAAGGAAAAAATTAATTGAAACTGTGAACTAAAAGAGAGATGTAGAATTAAAACATTGTAAAAGCAATGGCAGTAACGAAAAACAAGAAAAAATAATTAACATCTCATGACAGCAAAGGAGATAAAAGTAGAAAATTTTAAAAACCAATGATCAAGATTAAGAAAGGAAAAAAGGAAAAACCAAATATTAAGATTAAGAAAGGAAAGCACTAAAAAATAGTGACAGCTAACTACAACACAGACATAAATTTTAAAAAGCAAAGGCACTAAGGAAAGACAAGAAATCATTAAAAAATAAAGACAGTGAACAGGATAAAAGTAGGCATAGAGAGAAAACTAAAAGAAAAAGAAAGCAAACTAAAAGAGAGCTGTGGAAAGAAAATTTTAAAAGGTAGGGCACTAAGGAAAGACAAAAAATAATTAAAGATAAATACATCAAAATAAAGACAGGAAATGGTATAAAAAGAGACAAACTTTTAAAAGCAATGGTGATTAAGAAAACAAGGAAAAAATTTTAAAATCGCATCGGTGAACTAAAATGGAGATGGAAAAGAAGATTTAAAAAGTGATGGCACTAAGGAAAAACAAGAAAGAATAATTAAAAATTAATGACAGCAAACGATGCAAGTAGAAATTTTAAAAGCCAAAGGATTAAGAGAGGAAAGCAGTACAAAGTAGCAACATTGAACTAAAATGCAGACATAGACAGAAATTTTTAAAAGCGACAGTGCTAAGGAAAGACAAGAAATCATTAAAAATAAAGACAGTGAATGGAATAAAAGTAGGCATAGAAAGAAAACTTAAAAAGCAATAAGCGTTAGGGACAGTGCACTAAAACAGAGATGCAGAAACAAAATTTTAAAAAGCGAGGGCACTAAGGAAAGACAAGAAAGAATTAAAGACAGCAATTGGAATAAAAGCAGACAGCAAAATTTAGAAGCAATGGTGATTAAAGAAATAAGGAGAAGTTAATAAACAGTGATGGCAAACTAAAACAGAGATGTAGAAATAAAATTTTAAAAGTGAGGGCACTGAGGAAAGAGAAGAAATAATTAAAAGTAAAGACATCGAAGGGAAAAAAGTAGGCATAGAAAGAACATTTTTAAAGCAATAAGGATTAGGGAAATGAAGGGAAAAATTAAAAAATAGGGACAGCAAATTAAAAGAGATGGAGGAAGAAAATTTGAATTTTTTTTAAGTTAAAATACGCATGGAAATGTAACTTTAAAAGTGACAGGGTACACAACACAGGAATAAATTAAAAATATGGATAGGGATCTTTATAAAATAGACATAGAATGAAAATTAAAAAAACAACGGGGTTCAGGACAGACAGGGAAAAATTTAAAAATAAAAGACAGTAAAATGGTTAAAGTAGACACAGAAAGAAAATTTTAAAAGCAGCTGGGTAAAGGACAAGCCGGAAAAAAATTAAAAATGGGTAAAGAAAGCTGGTTAAAACTTGACATAGAAAGAAAATTTTAAAAGCAAAGGCATTAAGATGTGGAAAAAAAAAATTAAAATAAAGGTAGGGTGATAGAGAGAGACATAGGAAGAAGATTACAAAAGCGGAGGCATTAAGGAAAGACAAGGGAAAAGTTACAAAATAAGAATAGGGAGAAAAATACAGAGAGACATAGGAAGAAAATTTCAAAAGCAATTAGGTGCAAGACAGACGAGAAACAAATAAAAAAGACAGTGAATTGGTTAAAGGAGACATAGAAAGAAAATTTTAAAAGCTACAGGGTACAGGATAGACAGGAAAACAAAAAATAGGGATAGCAAAGTAGATAAACTTTGATGTAGAAAGAAAATATAAAATGTGATGGCTTTAAGGAAAGACAGGAATAAATCAAAAAATAAGAATGGGGAAAAAAATAGAGACACAAAAGTAAATTTTAAAGTCAACAGGGTACACAACACAGGAAAGAATTAAAAACTATGGATAGGGAGCTTGATAAAAGCAGACATAGAAAGAAAATTGAAGAAGCAACAGGGTACAGGACAGACAGGAGAGAATTAGAAAATAAAGACAGTGAACTGGCTAAAAGTAGCCATAGAAACAAAATTTTAAATTGACGGAGTATGGTATCGACAGAAAAAAAATAAAAAGAAGAACAGAAAACTAAATAAATGGAGATATAGAAAGAAATTTTTTACAGCATCTGGGTACAGCACAGAGAGGGAGGAATTAAAAAATAGGGACAAGGAATCAGGTAGCAGGAGACATAGAAACAAATTTTAAAAAGCAACAGGCTACAAGAAATACAGGAAAGAATTAAAAAATAGGGACAAGGAATCAGGTAGCAGGAGACATAGAAAGAAATTTTAAAAAGCAACAGGCTACAAGAAATACAGGAAAGAATTAAAAAATAGGAACAGGGATGACAATAGAAGGAAATATTGAAAGGAAATTTTAAAAGCGAGGAGGTATGCAGGTGAAAGGGAGGAATTAAAATTCAGGGAAAGGGAGCCAGATAAAAGGAATTCTTGAAAGAGACATCAAATAGCAATGGGGTACAAGAAATAGAGGGAAGAATTTTAAAAATCAAGAAAGGAAGCCTGATAGAGAGAGACCTAGAAGGAGTTTTAAAAAGCAACTAAGTACAAGAAACATAGACAAGAATTATAACATAGGGACAGGGAGATGGATAGAAGACAACGTAGAAAGAAAATTTAAACCGTGATCAGGTACAAGAAATGGGAATATTAGAAAAGCAGGGACAGGGAGATGGATAGAAGGAACCATAGAAAGAAAATGTTAAAAGCTATGGGGTGCAGGACAGAGGGAGGAATTAAAAAATAGGGACAAGGCACTGGAGAGAGGGAAATGTAGAAAGAGAAATTAAAACGCAATGGGGTACAAAAAATACAGGAAAGCATTAAAAAATAGGGAGAGGGAGCCGCAAAGAGGGAAACAGAAAAAAATTAATAGGTGAAGTGGTACAGGGCAGAGTTCACAGAAGAGTAACAAGCTTTGGGGAACCAGACAGGTAGGTGGGCCAGCAGAGAGGGAGACAGAAGCAGGGACAGGCAGGGAGGCAGGCAGGCAGAGATCTGGGGAAGGGCAGCAGAGATGGACCAGGATGCACACGAGAGAACATGCGACTCAACACAGCTCCTGGCACCAGCAAGAGACCTTCGCTGCCCTAACGCTTTTCTGTCTGCCTCGGCAGCAGGTGCCTCAACACTCCTCCACCACCAAGCTTCCCGGTGGCTCTCCCATGCAGCCGATGGAGGCACTGAGCTCCCAGCACTACGTGCTGGTAGTGCGCTCTGTCAGGGACGGCTCGAAGGGATGCTTCCTCGCTGCAGGCACTGGCCATTCATTGCTGGAGGCAGCTGCCTGCAGGAGTCCCTTGGATTCCCTCCTTGGACAGCTCCCCTTCATCAGCTCCCTCAGGCAGGCATGCCTGGACAGACCCTTCCCCAACCAAAGGGAGGGATTAAAAAAAATAGGGACAGTGAGCCACGTAGTGGGAGACATAGAAATAAAACTTAACAAGCAATGGGGTACAGGACAAATAGGAAAACATTAAGAAATAATGACAGGGAGACAAATAAGGGAATACACAGAAAGTGGCGGGGTACAGGAAACACAGGAAAGAATTTTAAAATAGGGACAGGGTGGAAGATAGAGGGATAAATGGAAAGAAAATTCAAAAAGCAATGGGGTACAATTCGCACAGGCGAGAATTAAAAAATAAGGCCAGGGAGCTGGCGAGAGAGATACATACATATAAAGGAATTTTAAAACAAACAGGGTGAAGGAAAGAGTGAGTAGAAATAAAAAATAGGAAAATGGAGCCAAATAGAGGCAGGCATAGAAAGAAAGTTTGAAAAGCAATGGGGTACAGAGCAGAGGGAGATATTAAAAAAACATAGGGTCAGGGAGCTGGATAGGAAGGAGACATAGAAATGAAAATTTAAAAGTAACAAGCTACAAGGCAGTGCAGAAAACTACAAAATAGGGAGAGGGAGCTGGCTAGAGAGACACATAGAAAAAATTTAAAATGCAACAGGGTATTCTCCAGAGTTGGCAGAAGAATAACAAGTTTTGGGGAGCCATACAGGTAGGTGGGCAGAGAAGGAGACGGAGGAAGGGAGGCAGGCAGACATCTGGAGAAGGGTGGCAGAGATGGGCCAGGATGCAGAGGAGAGGACGCGTGACTCACCACAGCTCCTGGTGCCAGCAGGAGACCTTCACCGCCTCGACGCTTCTCTCTCTGCCTCTGCCCCTTCCTCCTCTGCAGTGCTGCATGCCGGACCCTCGCCCATTCAGCAGCATGCAGCGGACACCTCTATGCTCCTCATCCGCAAGGCTTCCTCAATACCTGGTGGCTCACCCACATAGCCAACAGAGGCACTGAGCTCCCAGCACTGTGTGCTGGTGTCTGCCCTGTCAGGGACAGCTCGGAGGGATCCTTCCTCGCCACACAGACTGGCCATTCCTTGCTGGAGGCACCTGCCTGCAGGACTCCCTCCTCAGCCCATTCCCCTTCATCAGCTTTCTCAAGCAGGCATGCCCAGGCGGCCTCCTTTACAGCTAGAGCCCCTTCACACAGCAGGGCCAGCCCCATCCTTAGCCTCACTGGCCACACCTGGGGCTGCCCCAGCTAGAGCCCATCAGGAATAGGGGCCATTGCCAAAGCCCCACAGCACATCACCCCCTCGCCTGCACCTCTCCACAGCCACATGCTCCGCACCCAGGGGCTGCAAACACATCCAGGGGCACAGACGAGGCAGGAAAAGTTTATTCATTAATGCACATAAGAAATCTTGGCAGTGAGTTGGCTGCAAGGCTCAGTGCCCAAATGCAGCAGGACAGAGGGAGAAAAGAGAAGAGAAAAGCAGGAGGAAGGACAGAGGGACAGAGGTGTGGGACAGGGAGCCAGAAAACGGGATGCTGCGAACAAGAGAGGGACAGGGAGCAGGACAACTGTGCAGAGAGAGGAGAGCAGAAGAAAGACTGCGGGGGTGAACAGGGACAGAGAGATGGAGGAATAAATAAGAGAGACAGGGAGCAGGAGAGAGAGGCAGAAGGGACCAGCAGGACAACAAGACAGACAAGGGACAGGGAAAATTCTGAAGTGACAGGGGAAAGGAAACATAGGCAAGAAATAAAAAAATAGAAACAGCGGGATAGAGGTAGACGTAGAAGGAAAATTTTCTAAAAGCAACAGGGTACAAGAAACATAGGGAAGAACTAACACATAGGGACAGGGAGCTAGAAAGAGGGAGATGAAGAAAGTGTAAAAAGTGACAGGGTAGAGGACAGAGAGGGAAGAATTATCAATTAGAGACAGGAAGATGGATAGAGGGAGGCATAAATAGATTTTACAAGCAACAGTATACAAGAATCATACACGAGAATTAAAAAAACAGGTACACGGAGCTGCAGAGAGGGAGAAGTAGGAAGAAAATTTGAAAAGCGACGGGGTACAAGAAACACTGGCAAGAAATTAAAATTAGGTCAGGGGGACAGAAAGAGGGAAAGGTAGCAAGAAAATTTAAAAAGCAACTGGGTTTGAGAAACCTATGCAAGAATTTAAAAAAATAAGGATGGAGAAGTAGAAAGTTTCAAAAGCGATGGGGTATGAGAAACATAGGCAAGAATTGAAAGATAGGGACAGGGAGCCTGACAGAAGGCAACTGTGGTGGGTTGACCTCGGCTGGCCACCAGGTGCTCACCAAGCTGCTCTATCGCTCCCCCTCCTCAACAAGACAGGGGGACAAAATACAACAAAAAACCTTGTAGGTCGAGAAAAGGACAGAGAGGTCACTCACCAATTACTGTCACAGGCAAAACAGACTCAGCTTGGGGAAATTAATTCCATTTATTGTCAATCAAAATCAAGAGTAGGACAAGATTTGTTCTTATCTTATTTTGTTTTATTTGTTCTTATCTTATTATAATCGAAAAAACGCCTTGCTCTTTTTTCCTGGGCTCATCTTCATGACTCCTGACCTCCCTACATCCCACCCCTGAGCAACGCAGGGGGACAGGGAGCAGGGGTCGTACTCAGTTCATCACACATCATCTCTGCCGCTCCTTCCTCCTCATGCTCCTCTTCTGCTCCAGTGTGGGCTCCTCTCCACGGGGCCACAGGTGCTGCCAGGAGCCTGCTCCAGCGCAAGCTCTCCACGGGGTCACAGCTTCCTTCAGGCACATCCACCTGTTGCGGCGTGGGGTCCTCCATGGGCTGCAGGTGCATGTCTGCTCCACTGTTAACCTCCATGGGCTCCAGGAGGACGACCTGCCTCACCATGGCCTTCACCACAGCCTGCAGGGGAATCTCTGCTCCGGTGCCTGGAGCACCTCCTCCCCCTCCTTCTTCACCGACCTTAGAGTCTGCAGGGCTGTTTCACACTCACGTTTTCTCTATCACAGCATCTGCGCAGCATTTTTTACCCCTTCTTAAATGTCCATTCCAGAGGCACAACCAGCATTGCCGATGGGCTCAGCTTGGACCGGCTGCAGATCCATCTTGGAGCTGGAAGTGGCTGTGCCTGACATAGGGGCAACTCCTGGTGTCTTCTCGCAGAACCCACCCCTGCAGCCCCTGCCCTGCCCTGCCCCAGCTAACAAAACCTTGCCACGTAAACCCAATCCAACAGCAATCGCCTACAGGACAGAGAAGGGGGACTGAAAAATAGGGAAAGGGAGCCACAGAGGGAGAGGTACAGGGGGGGAAAAAATAGCGATGGGCCAGAGAGGAGGAAGCAACAGGGAATCAGCCTGAGAGAGATGGAGAAAAACAAAGAATAGCGATGGGCCACAGGGCAGAGAGGGAGGATTTTAAAAAGGGGACAGTGAGGTGGACAGAGATAAACTGAGAAATGCCAAAAAACCTTGATGAGCTGAAGGGGAAAGACTGAAGCTGAAGGGGAATTAAAGAATAGGGACATGGAGCCAGACAGAGAGAGAACGATAAAGACAAAAAGCAGCTGTGGGACATAGAGGGAAGAAGTTAAAAGACAGGGACAGGGACCTGGAACAAGGGAATTGAAGAAAGAAAAAGTCTATCTAGAATACAGAGCAGGGATAGAGGAATTAAAAAATAGGGACATGAAGACAGAGAGGTGAGGGGTGGGAATCGTGAAGGGCTAAAGGGCAGGTGAGGAAAAATTTTAAAAGTTGGGATAAGACGACAGACGTAGATGAAGAAAGACAAAAAATAGTTATGGGCTGCAGGACAGAGACAGAGGATGAAAAAAGAAGGACAGGGAACAGGACAGAAGCACAGACAGAGAAAGAAAACACAGGGGTAGAACAACAGATAAAGAGGGGGACTTGGAGAATGAGGGAGGGAGAGGTGCAGGGAAGCGGAAAAAAATGACAGCAACAAGAGAAAGAGAAGGCAGGGCAGGGAAGGACCAGGATGCAGAATAGGGACGACACGGCCCCAGGGGTCCAGGACTCACTGCAGCTCCTGCTCTCCAAGCCACTTGGAGAACTGGACAGCTCGGACGTGTCTTTGTCTCTCTCTCTCTCTCTCTCTCTCTCTCCTGGCTCTGGTTGCTTGACTGTCATCCACTTAAGAGAACAGACTGGTGTCTTGCAGCTCTTACAATACAAGGCTTCCCAGATACGTAGCCTCACACGTGCACGTGCTACCTGGCTGTACTGTGCTTCCAGTTACGCATACGGACCCTGCAGTTCATGTTGGCAATTAGATCTGCTGAGGGCTATGCTAAGAGGGATCCTTCTTCACACTGAGAGGCAGGCTGTCTCCTGTCTGCAGCTGGAGGCAGCTGCCGGCTGGCTCCTCTTTATTTTATTCTTCAGCTGCTTTACCTTTTTCTGGCTTCTCCAGCTTCAGCTGCGGCAGCTCCTGTCCACAGCCAGGAAGCGTCCAGCTGTCCATTTTTGCCCATGCTGCTAGGAGAATGAGGCCAAAGGCAACCCACACAAACCTGAGCCAGATGCAATCACCAGCATCCCTGGAGAGGAACCGCCAACCGAGTCCTCAGTGCTGCCTCTGGGAGAGGGAAAGAACAAGCAACCATTATCCACAGGGATGACTGTAGCTCGCCTCAGGCAGGAACCCCTCCTTCTGCCGGAGCTGCTGGAGACGCCGCTCTTTTCCCTGAACTGATGCTAATAGCACCTGCATTCAAAGAGAATAAAGCATATTCAAGGGCCAGCTTGCTGCCATGAGGACAGGGTTCGGGGGCAGTCCATGCCTACAGGACAGGCTTCAGGGGAGGTGCTGGAGCTGGGGGCAGCTGCATGGGGCGAGCAGGGCTGGAGGAGTTTTGCTGAGTTGGGGAGGCACTCAGCGCCTTTTCCAGAGGGTGGGCACCCAGAGGGGTGGGGGCAGCCAT
Source organism: Platalea leucorodia (assembly GCF_965183815.1). Lineage (NCBI taxonomy): Eukaryota > Metazoa > Chordata > Aves > Pelecaniformes > Threskiornithidae > Platalea > Platalea leucorodia. Next base: position 31,822 of record NW_028121160.1, read on the forward strand.
CTCCTGCCCCTCTTCCTGCATCCTCTCCACCAGCTCTCAGAAAATCCCTGGGACCTGCCCTGATGGGGCCTGACTCCAACTGACTTCAGCCTGTTGCACCGGTGGGTTGGAAACATCCTTGTGACTCGTCAGCATTCTCCAGCAGGCATGCCCCAGCAGCACCATCCTCTGGGGCTGCAGCCCTTTTACACAGAGGGGCCATCACCATCAGCCTCACTGGCCCCCCTGGGGCTCCTCCAGCCCCAGCCCACAGCTGCAGCCATGGCCCCTGACACCCACTGTGTAACCTGCTCCCTTGGACTCTCTGACAGCCACTCACCAAGTACAAAGGAGTACAAGCACAGCCATGAGTGCAAAGGAGACCGCAAGTGCTTATTCATTAATGCGTATAAGTCCCGGGAGCGAGTCTGCTATGGGGTTCACTGCCTGTACACTCATCCTTCCCCTGGGACAAGTTGGCAGTTGTTACTGGAGCAGCAGATATAGACAACGAAAACACAGCGATAGGGAGCAGGACAAAAGAACAAAAAGAAGAAAAATAAAATGACGGAGGACTGAGGAGCAGAGAAAGAAAGGTACAGGGAAAAGGACAGGGAGATGGATAAGTCAATAAAAAAGGGGATGAGGAGCCCTGCAGGGACATGGCAGAAGAAAAACAGGGTCAGGGAGCAGGACAGAGGGAAAGAGAGAGAAAATGATGAGCAAGGAGCCAAACAGACAGATCAAGAGAGAAATCAAATGAGAGGAATAAGGGAGGGAGGGAGACAAAAAGACAGGGAACAAGCCAGAGGGATTGAAGAGAAAGAGAGAGAGAGATCAGGACAAAGAGAGGGAGAAGGAAAAACCATCGCTGGGCTGCAGGATGAGAAAAAAGGGAGCAGAACACAGGGGAATAATGGGACAGCGAGCTGGGCGGGGGGGGGGGTATAGTGAGAAACAATGGGAGAACAAGTGGTATGGAGATATACAGACAAAGAGTTACAGGGAAGATGGAGGACAGAGAGAAAAGAGAAAAAGGGCACGGAACAGGGAAGAGATGGTGAAAGAAACATTAGAGACAGAGAGAGGAGGAGAGTGACAGCAGCAAGGCAGAGAGATGACAAAAGAACGAACCAGTGACGGGTAGCAGGCCAGAGGGACAAGGAAAGACTGGAGGAAGGACAGAGCGATCTAGAAAACAGGTGAGGGACAGGGAGCCAGAAAGTGGGATACTGCAAGAGAGAGGGACAGGGAGCAGGATGCTGAGATGGAGAACAAACGAGAGCAACAGAAAGAACAACAGAGAGGAAGACCACGAGAACAAACAGGAACAGAGAGGGGAAGCAATAAAAAATAGGGACAGGGAGCAGCACAAAGGGTCAGAAAGAGTAAGAGATGAACAGGAAGGAGGACAGGGACAGTGAGACACGGAATAGAAAAAAACAGCAACAGTGAGCAAGACAAGAGGATAGAGAGAGGAAGGGAAGAAGGGAGGGAGGAGAGACATAGGAAGGCAGGGACACAAGAGGAAAAGAACATCAGGGAACAGGACAGAGAAAGAGATGGATTCAGATCAGGACAAAAAGATGGAAAAGGGAAAAACAACAATGGGCTGCAGGACAGAGACAGAGGATAACAAAAGGAAGGAGAAGGAGCAGGCCAAAGGCGCAGAGAGAGAAAAAAAAGCAGGGGGTGGTAGAACAAGATGGATGAAGGGAGAGAGGAAAAGGGAGCAGGACAGAAGAACAGAGAAAAGAGAACAGGTACAGGGAACAACAAAAAAAGAAAAATCACAGCAGCATGCAAAAGACAGAAGGCCAGGGAAGGGGCAGGGAGGGACCGGGGCACAAACGAGGGGTGCCAGGTCCCCGAGGGCCCGGGACTCACCACAGCTCTCGCTCTCGGTGCTGCTGGGAGAATTGGCCAGTTCAGATGCTTCTTCCTCCTCTCCTCCCTTCCTCTTCCGTAACTCCAGTCACTCGGCTGTCCTCCACCTAAGAGGATACGTGGGTGTCTTACAGCTCTTACGAGACAAGGTTTCCTAGACACGTAGCCTCGCCTGCTCGTGCACTACACAGCTGTACCACGCTTTGGGTTATGCATATACAGGCCCTGTGGTGCACACTGGCGGTCTGGCATGGGGTGCACTACAAAGAGGGATCCCTTCCCACCCGGAGAGGCAGGCTCTCTCTTGCCTGCAGCGGGAGGCAGCGGTCAGCCAGATGGCCTTCCTTTCTTCTTCCTCTTCACCTTTCTCCAACCTCTCCGGCTTCAGCCGCGGCAGCTCCTGTCCGCAGCCAGTAAGCGCTCCGCCTGTCCCTTTTCGCCCCCACACCGCAAGGAGAGTGAGGTCAGGCAGAGACAACCCACACAAGCCTGAGGCAGGTGCTGTCAGCAGCATCCCCAGGGGAGGAATGGACAACTGTGTCCTCAGCGCAGCCTCTGGGACAGGGAAAGAAGCGGCGACCGTTATTACCGTAGATCGCCCCTGGCCAAAGCCCTTCCTTCTGCAGGGGCTTCTGGAGATGCTGCTCCTTCCCTGCACTGCTGGTAGCAGCACCCGCGTTAAGGGAGAATCCAGCCCACTTGAGAGCCAGCTTGTGGTCTTCACAACAGGGCTTGGGGGCAATCTCGTGCTATGGGACAGGCTTCAGGGGAGGTGCTGGAGCAGGGGGCAGCTGTACGGAGTGAGCGGGGCCAGGAGAAGCTCAGGGGGAGCTCTGGCGAGTTGGGGAGGTGCCCCGCCTGTGCGCCTAGGGGATATCCGCCTCCTTCCCCTCTTCCCTTCTATCAGCTTTTAGGTAACTCCCTGGGGCTGCCCTGGCCCAGCTCACCTCCAGCAGACCAAGAGCCTGCCGCAGCGGGCAGGTTGAAGCTTCCTGTCCCACCACCCCCAGGCAGCCAGCAGGCAGGAGACACCCCTGCACACTCAAAGGAGCTCGCTCGCCTCCCTGGTGCTCCTGGCCCTCACCCACCACCGCCAATCACGCCCGGCACGCCACCACGCTGTGGTAACAGTGAAGAAGGTGGCGTCGGCAGCAGCAGCGAGCACCCAGTGCACAGCGCTTGCCCAGGGGCGGCGGCAGTGCTGCCATTTGCATTTTACCCGCCAAGCACCTGCCAACAGCACGCCCGCAGGGCAGAAGCGGCGTTTCCTTACCGGCAGGCAGCAACGATCGCAGCAGCATGACTCCGCAGGCACTGCAGTATCCCATTGCCATTACCGGTGCCAGCAGCGGGGATCATGTGGGCTGCATCGCGCCTGCACAGATCCCGGGTGGCAGCACCAAGAGTCGGGAGGCACGCCGCTTCTTGGGAAGTAGCCGTAGCTGGAAGCTCGCAGAAAACCACACAAAACCTGCAATAAAACTGCACCTCATGCCGTAGGGTCTGTGGCAGTAGCAACGACTACGGTGCACTGAAAGTGCCTGAGAGCAGTGTGGCTTCCAGGCAGCCACATCCATATAAACTACACCTCCCGGCATGCCCCGAGGAACGAACATGGCCTACTGGAAGCCCCGTGCAGCATTCCATGCTTTCTGACCCTGCGGGGACACCGTTCCCCTTGCCGCCGACGTACCCGGAAGCCCTGGCGAGACCCCCCCGTGGCTCCGGGCACCCCCACCACCAGCAACGACCCAGGCAGCCCCTCCTGCTCGGCTCTGGCCAAGGGCAGTGCAGAAAGTACCTCAGTTTTCCCTGCGCCAGGTCCCCCGGGAACAGCGTCTCAGTCAGACTGGAGCATGCAGCAGCCTCCGGTCGTCCCAGGCCCTCGCCCCTCCAGAAAGCACCTGCCTGTAGCAGGCGGGGGGGGGAGGGGGAATCCCCCGGCTGGAGTTTTTTTATTCTAAAGTATATACGAAATAAATTACTCTCAACATTACACACGACCTGCAATAAAAATACTTCACACGTACAAGGTTAGGCACATTCAGGAACCGAACAATCCTTCAACCACCGCTCACTCAAACCACTACACTTACACCTCCCAGCTGCCACTGCAGCACAGCCCCCCGGTTCCAGAGCTATCCCTGCAACTGCCTCGCCGCGCACCTCTAAACAACCTTGCGCTCCGTACGATTCCCAAGTTTCACCTTCCGTTACGGCAAGGCGAAGAAGACGCTTCGCTACGTGCGCCGGTCCAGCCTCCGGCACCCGCAAAACAGAAGTAACTGCGGCACCTGTCTACAGCTGCTTGCCTTGAGATGGCCCGTACAATCTTTGCCTACAGATACTGTACAAACGGACATAGCACCGTGAGGCTATGCTACCCCTATCTCCAATATCGCAACGCTCCTGGGCAGAGCTGCTCCAACCCCAAACACACAGACAGACACTGCACGCAGACGCCACAAACGACGTGACCTCGAGACCCGAGAAGATCGCGAGCGGGAACGACTCCGGTAGGGAAGATGCCTCCGGCACGGAACCCCTACGGTGCCTGCCGTGGCCCAGGAGATAAAACTACCATCTAAAAAAGATAAATGGATGCACGACAAGCCAGGATTTAAGACCTAAGACCGTTAAGGAACCAGGGATGAAACCCCTGAAGACGACCGTAGAAACCTAACTCTCAAAAGCAGACCTGCGGAGACCGCCCGGCCGGCCACCGCAACAGACGATCCCTCGGAAACATCTGGAACGCGACGCTTCCCGGACACGTCCGTGCTTTAAGCTACGACGGCAAGATAAGCAGGGCTCAAGAAACGCTATGCCGATGAGCCGATGCGTTCGAGACCCTCGGGAGCCTTACCGAGGGGCCCGATGATCACAAAGAGCTACGGAAACATCGAGACCCGAGAAAGCCATGGCACGAGACACAGAAGAGAGACTACGCAAAAGCAGAACACACAGACGCAGGATGGAACTGCCCTGCTCAGCAAACGTCAGCAGCGCGCTAACAACAGTAACCCGGTCCTTTGCCCTTCCCAAAGGAGACTGCTCCTGGACAGGCCTCTCCCCGACACCAACTTTATAACCCCTCCCTGCAATTCCTATCCTTGTTACCTCCTCAGCCCCGATCCCGCAACTGAGCTTTCAGAGGGCCAGGGATCTGAATCCACCCTCAAACAAACAAACAAACAAACAAACCAAACAAACAAAACAAACAAAAAAAAGAAAACCACCACACACCTAACTAGAACATTCCTGCACTCACCCAGTTCCTCTTTGTCATCTAAAAAAAAAAACCAAACCAAAAACCAACACCAAACTCCCAACCCACAAACCCACAACCCACTAACAAACTAAAACACAGTGCTGATAGTCAGCATCGGTCTGGTTACTGCCAACCGCTTCTGCGACACCCTCCTCCTCAAAAGCACCGTACCGCTCCGCTCACCTGCTCCACGCCTATTCTAAAGAAAGATGCTGCGACTGTCACTCGGTGCGCCTAGGATGCCAGGAGACACAAAGTTCCCGTGGCGCTCGGGTGAAATAGCCAGCCCCGGGTGCCTCCCCTCTACAACCCAGCTCACCTCAAATTCTCAGCCGATTCTAAAGGCAGCCAGCACAGCTCCCACAAAACCAAAAGGTAAATGATTAACCAACGTGCCATTTCTTACTTTACTACTAAACGATGACCCGGCTGACAACCACCTCGCCTCCTCCAACCGCTCCTCAGCGGGAAGCTACGCCCCCTCCGAGGCTGTTAAAAGGGAGGACCCTAAGGAAAGAGAACAACTCGTTGAAAACTAAAGACAGGGAACGGGATAAAAGCAAAAAAAAAACTTCAATAATGACGGGAATTAGGGCAACGAAGAGAAAAAAAATGAAAAACAGGGACAGGGAACTAAAAGAGAGACCTAGGAAGAAAACTGAAAAAGCAAAGGTACTAATAGAGACAAGGAAGAATTAAAAAAATGGAAACGGCAAACGGAATACAAGCAGACAGAAGCTTTTGTCGTGGTTTAACCCCAGCCAGCAGCTAAGCACCGCACAGCCGCTACGCGGGAGAAAATTGCAAGGGCGGAAGTCAGGAAACTCGTGGGTTAAGGTAAGAACAGTTTAACGATGGAAGGAAAAGACAATAGAATAGTAGTAATACTACTAAGTGTTTAAAGGAAGCGGCGATTAAGAACATCAGGAAGCGATTTAAAAACCCGCATCGGTGAACTAAAACGGAGACGGAAAAAAGGGAAAGAGACAGAAAATTATTTTTTCATAATTTATATAAAATACAGCAGATACAGGTTTGTATTTGGAAATCCTTCTTTTTAAAAACTTATTGACTGAAAAAGCACACAGCTTTTATGACGAAAACAAAGGCTGTTTCTTCTGAACGCCTGAACTCTCACAAACATCGTCCTTCCTCTTTTACGACGCAATTGTTTTCCCAATAGCGTTTCCTAGTAAGCGCACAGAAACACAAGATTGCGCTTTCAGGAAGGCAAAATAAACGGAGGGAAGCCGACTTTGCACAGGCGTAACACGCTCCAGCGCAGACCTTCTTTGACTTTTAGTATCTGCGTTAAAACAGTTCCTAGAAAAACTACAGAGGGCAGGAGAGCCGGCACGTTCTTGGCGTTAACTTTGAAGTCCATACTACAAGCGCCTTCGGAAAAACGCGGACACGCATCGCGGACGTACCTTGTACTCGCAGACCGCTACGGAGCCTTTCCGTCCGTCTTGCACTTTCACGGCAGAAGAAAGGGCGACCGCGGTGAAACGGCGGCAGCTGACACTCTGCTGAGAGAGGAAAAAAAAAAAACCCGTAGCATAAAGCTGGGTAGGAGTCCCAAGCTTCCTGGTTTTGTGAAGTTTTGCGAAGGCTACAACCGAGGGAAGGAAAAAAGAGCCGTTTGGAACATATTGCCAAACAACATTTGGCCATAAAACTCGGATGCGTTTGACACGCGCCCATTTTTTGGGAACTTGCTATTCGCTTCCTGTTAGCGTTGTTCTTCCTTCAGAACCTCTGCTTGTAGCCAACTTATTTGCTACCGGTTCAAGCGCTTCCCTTCCTGGTATTACTGGCACACGGACCCAGGCGAGTCACTGAACCGCTCTTCTGAACGTCTCCAAACGACAATTACAGCCACGAGAGAGGAGTTCAAGAGAGGAAAAGGAGAGGTCGGGCAGCAAAAGAGCTCTGCAGGCTGCCACCAGTCAACACTGCGCTCTTTTTTTTCTTTTAAATCCACCCCCCCGCCCCCAAATACAAACCAAAAAAACCCCACCACCTTGTATTTTTTGCCTTTGGGAGCTCATCCCTGTCTCAGCACAGCGTCCTGTCAGAGCACGAAGCGCAGACGATCTGTATCCCGATTTGCACGTGACGAATCCGCGTTCGGAAGAAGTAGGCCAGATCTGTAAGACTGGTGTTATTTTGGGGGTTTTAACAATCGCAACGCAACTGCATCGACCGACGCGTTTGTGAGAAAACTCATTAACTTCTAAACGTAGCACCTCCTTGGGTAAAAAAAAACGTGTTGGAGACTGAAAACAAAAAGGATGATTCAGAGCTCCCACTCACGATGGAGCCGTGGGGAAAGGAATGAAGGTGAAGACAAACAGCAGCAACGTCAAGTGAAATTCGGCTTTAATTCTGAGCACGTGCTTAAGAGACTCTCCAAGTCCACACCTCAATCCTAGGAGCGACTAGCCCTTTTCTGGAAGGACAAACTTTGTTACTTCAAAGTCCCAGACCGAAGGCTCCACGGAACAGAACGTGGACCGAGCCACAGGACGCTGTGCCATCGACGCTCTAATGGCAAAGAAAAATCACGGAAAACTAAATTTAAATATCAGTTCCCATCGAGCTTCATTCCTTACGTTTCCACTGGCACCTAGGTGCTCAAAAATGAACTCTACTGACACCGCATATTACTAACAATCGACTTCTGCGTATCAAAATAAAAAGGCTCTTTCCAGCTCGCCCATCCAATTAGCACGACCAAGCAGAAGAGAAACACCGGAGCCTAAAGAAGGGAACAGGCAGCTCTTCGTTTCTCCTAGAGCAAAGTCTGTTCTTTTGCCTGGAAGGCAAACATCCGTAACTCCCAAGGGAGCACTGCAGGAAGGAGGCGCGCTCTCTTACCTGCAGTTTGCCATCGGCTTTTCTGCACGGGCAGCAGATTTGCCTTTCCTCTGGCTTTGATGTGGCGCACCCGTAGCGTCCTTGAACCGGCAAGTGTTTCCCCCCGCTCCCGCAGCCCCAGACGCGCCAGCGAGCGGAATCCAGCACGCAGGATTTTCTGCACGGGACGCAGAAGGTGACACTGGGAAAGAAGGAGGCAAAAAAGGAAGCGGTTTGCCCGGCAGCCACGGCCGTAGAAACTACACCTGCCGGCATGGCCCGGGGAACCAACGTGGCCGACCAAAAGCCCCGGGCTCCAAGATGCCGCGAGACGCAGCCCTCTGTGCTTTTGGACCCTGCGGGGACAGCGTTCCCCACGCCACCGCCGCACGTGGAAGCCCCGCCGAGCCGCCAGCGCGGCTCCGGGCAGCCCCCGCCACCGGTTCCGGCCGGCCCCCCACGACCGGCGCCGGCCCGCCGCCCCCCCCGCCGCCCAGCCCCGATGCGGCGCGGCGCCCGGCCCCGAACCGGTGCGGCTCGGCTCGGCGCCCCCCCCGCCGCCCGGCCCCGGAGCGGAGCGGCGCGGCTCGGCTCGTCGCCCTCCCGCCGCCCAGCCCCGAACCCGCGCGGCTCGGCGCGCCGCCCTCCTGCCGCCCAGCACCGGAGTGGCGCGGCTCGGCTCGGCCCGCCGCCCGGCCCCGAACCCGCGCGGCTCGGCGCGCCGGACCCCCGCCGCCCGGCCCCCGAACCGGCACGGCACGGCTCGGCTCGGCGCCCGCCCGCCCGCCCGCCGCCCGGCCCCGAACCCGCGCGGCTCGACGCGCCGGACCCCCGCCGCCCGGCCCCGAACCCGCGCGCCTCGGCGCCCCCCCCGCCGCCCGGCCCCGGAGCGGCGCGGCTTGGCACGGCACGGCTCGGCTCGGCGCCCGCCCGCCGCACGGCCCCGGAGCAAAGCACGGCGCGGCGCGCCGGACCCCCGCCGCCCGGCCCCGAACCCGCGCGGCTCGGCGCGCCGCCCTCCTGCCGCCCAGCACCGGAGTGGCGCGGCTCGGCACGGCTCGGCTCGGCCCGCCGCCCGGCCCCGAACCCGCGCGGCTCGGCGCGCCGAACCCCCGCCGCCCGGCCCCCGAACCAGCGCGGCGCGGCGCGGCTCGGCGCCACCCCCGCCGCCCGGCCCCGGAGCGGCGCGGCTTGGCACGGCTCGGCTCGGCGCCCGCCCGCGACCCGGCACCGAACCCGCTCGGCTCGGCACCCGGCCGCCACCTGGCCCCGAACCCGCGCGGCTCGGCTCGGCGCCACCGCGCCGCCCGGCCCCGGAGCGGCGCGGCTTGGCACGGAACGGCTCGGCTCTGCGCACCGGACCCCCGCCGCCCAGCCCCGAACCCGCGCGCCTCGGCGCTACCCCGCCGCACGGCCCCGGAGCAAAGCACGGCGCGGCGCGCCGGACCCCCGCCGCCCGGCCCCGAACCCGCTCCGCTCGGCTCGGCGCCACCCCACCGCCCAGCACCGGAGCGGCGCGGCTTGGCGCGGCACGGCACGGTTCGGCGCCCGCCCGCCCGCCGCCCGGCCCCGAACCCGCGCGGCTCGGCGCGCCGGACCCCCGCCGACCGGCCCCGAACCCGCGCGCTTCGGCTCGGCGCCCGCCCGCCGCCCGGCCCCGAACCCGCGCGCCTCGGCTCGGCGCCACCCCGCCGCCCGGCTCCAGGAAGCTCCGCCCGCCCGGCTCCCACGCGGCACCGCACCCTCCCCGCTCCGTGCCTTCACGCCGGCCCGGCCGCTCCCCCGCAGGCACCGCCGCCCTCCTCGCGGCTTTCCCCGCTCACCTCCTCGCTGCCTGCAGCCGCAGCCCAACGACCACTCCGCCCCGGGCTCACGCTGGCCCCTCCGCGGGAGGAACCTCGGCCCACCGCGCCATGCCCGCCCCCGACGCGCCGCGCATGCGCTGGGAGGACTGCCCGTTTATTCGCGAGGGGCTGCACGACCTTCTGGATCATCCAGGGCACTTCTGGTTTCATCTCTATGCTCTGGACGACCTTCTCGATCGTCTGGGTGGACTTTCGCGGTCATCTCGATGGTCTGCGGAGCCGCTCTATACTCCGGGAGGACTTCTCCTTGCATCTCTATGGTCTGAGGGACAGTCTTTCTCATCGGGGAGGACTTTCTGGCTCATCTCTATGCTCTGGAGGACCTTCTCTGTCATCCGGGAGGACTGTGTCGGCTAGTTTGGTGCTTTGGACGAGTTCGTTTTTTGCCGCGGTGCGTTTTGCTTTTTACACTTTTGTGTGCTGTGTACAATTTTGTTTGAATGATTGCGTTTGCATTTTTCGTTGTTTATTTTTTCTTTTGTTTTGTAGGGGGTGCCAGAAAAATTTAACTGCTTTGAATAATTAGTTGATTCAGTTTCATAACAAGATGGTAATTGCCCTTCCATGTGGGAGGAATGAATTGTTATAGTAATGTGTGGTGTTATTATTTTAATCATTGCTTCCTCCCACCTGGGAGGGTGTATGTATATATTTGTATACATATTTATATAGTACAAAGGGGGGGGGGGGGGGGGAACACAAATAAAAAACACTATAAAAAACCCGAACTAAAAAAAATTAAAAAATGGTAAGGCTGGTGCAGCAGTAGCAACCAGCTCCTACCCTGGGAGTAATTTTTTTTTTTTTTTTTTTTTCCAAATTTAAATTAATTATGTCCCAGGGAGTCATAATTGTCATTTTGTTCTCATTTCTACATGTCTGCAAAGGAAAAATTTCAATTCCACCTGGAACCCGCAAAGAAACAAAACACCCCCACACCATCATAAAAGGTTAGATACATTCCAAACACACCGCTCATTCAGCTACCACCCAAACCACGCCTCGGTCTCGGCCAATCCATTCCACCACCAGCACGCCACAACGGACCGTCGCCCTGCCGCTGCGGCGCTCCCTGGGAACGGTGTTCCCGGGGGTCTCCAAAAAAAAAAAAAAAAAGTGCAGAAAGTACCTCAGTTTTCCCTGCGCCAGGTCCCCCGGGAACAGCGTCTCAGTCGGACTGGAGCATGCAGCAGCCTCCGGTCGTCCCAGGCCCTCGCCCCTCCAGAAAGCACCTGCCTGTAGCAGGCGGGGGGGGGAGGGGGAATCCCCCGGCTGGAGTTTTTTTATTCTAAAGTATATACGAAATAAATTACTCTCAACATTACACACGACCTGCAATAAAAATACTTCACACGTACAAGGTTAGGCACATTCAGGAACCGAACAATCCTTCAACCACCGCTCACTCAAACCACTACACTTACACCTCCCAGCTGCCACTGCAGCACAGCCCCCCGGTTCCAGAGCTATCCCTGCAACTGCCTCGCCGCGCACCTCTAAACAACCTTGCGCTCCGTACGATTCCCAAGTTTCACCTTCCGTTACGGCAAGGCGAAGAAGACGCTTCGCTACGTGCGCCGGTCCAGCCTCCGGCACCCGCAAAACAGAAGTAACTGCGGCACCTGTCTACAGCTGCTTGCCTCGAGATGGCCCGTACAATCTTTGCCTACAGATACTGTACAAACGGACATAGCACCGTGAGGCTATGCTACCCCTATCTCCAATATCGCAACGCTCCTGGGCAGAGCTGCTCCAACCCCAAACACACAGACAGACACTGCACGCAGACGCCACAAACGACGTGACCTCGAGACCCGAGAAGATCGCGAGCGGGAACGACTCCGGTAGGGAAGATGCCTCCGGCACGGAACCCCTACGGTGCCTGCCGTGGCCCAGGAGATAAAACTACCATCTAAAAAAGATAAATGGATGCACGACAAGCCAGGATTTAAGACCTAAGACCGTTAAGGAACCAGGGATGAAACCCCTGAAGACGACCGTAGAAACCTAACTCTCAAAAGCAGACCTGCGGAGACCGCCCGGCCGGCCACCGCAACAGACGATCCCTCGGAAACATCTGGAACGCGACGCTTCCCGGACACGTCCGTGCTTTAAGCTACGACGGCAAGATAAGCAGGGCTCAAGAAACGCTATGCCGATGAGCCGATGCGTTCGAGACCCTCGGGAGCCTTACCGAGGGGCCCGATGATCACAAAGAGCTACGGAAACATCGAGACCCGAGAAAGCCATGGCACGAGACACAGAAGAGAGACTACGCAAAAGCAGAACACACAGACGCAGGATGGAACTGCCCTGCTCAGCAAACGTCAGCAGCGCGCTAACAACAGTAACCCGGTCCTTTGCCCTTCCCAAAGGAGACTGCTCCTGGACAGGCCTCTCCCCGACACCAACTTTATAACCCCTCCCTGCAATTCCTATCCTTGTTACCTCCTCAGCCCTGATCCCGCAACTGAGCTTTCAGAGGGCCAGGGATCTGAATCCACCCTCAAACAAACAAACAAACAAACAAACCAAACAAAACAAACAAACAAAAAAAAGAAAACCACCACACACCTAACTAGAACATTCCTGCACTCACCCAGTTCCTCTTTGTCATCTAAAAAGAAAAACAAAACCAAAAACCAACACCAAACTCCCAACCCACAAACCCACAACCCACTAACAAACTAAAACACAGTGCTGATAGTCAGCATCGGTCTGGTTACTGCCAACCGCTTCTGCGACACCCTCCTCCTCAAAAGCACCGTACCGCTCCGCTCACCTGCTCCACGCCTATTCTAAAGAAAGATGCTGCGACTGTCACTCGGTGCGCCTAGGATGCCAGGAGACACAAAGTTCCCGTGGCGCTCGGGTGAAATAGCCAGCCCCGGGTGCCTCCCCTCTACAACCCAGCTCACCTCAAATTCTCAGCCGATTCTAAAGGCAGCCAGCACAGCTCCCACAAAACCAAAAGGTAAATGATTAACCAACGTGCCATTTCTTACTTTACTACTAAACGATGACCCGGCTGACAACCACCTCGCCTCCTCCAACCGCTCCTCAGCGGGAAGCTACGCCCCCTCCGAGGCTGTTAAAAGGGAGGACCCTAAGGAAAGAGAAGAACTCGTTGAAAACTAAAGACAGGGAACGGGATAAAAGCAAAAAAAAAACTTCAATAATGACGGGAATTAGGGCAACGAAGAGAAAAAAAATGAAAAACAGGGACAGGGAACTAAAAGAGAGACCTAGGAAGAAAACTGAAAAAGCAAAGGTACTAATAGAGACAAGGAAGAATTAAAAAAATGGAAACGGCAAACGGAATACAAGCAGACAGAAGCTTTTGTCGTGGTTTAACCCCAGCCAGCAGCTAAGCACCGCACAGCCGCTACGCGGGAGAAAATTGCAAGGGCGGAAGTCAGGAAACTCGTGGGTTAAGGTAAGAACAGTTTAACGATGGAAGGAAAAGACAATAGAATAGTAGTAATACTACTAAGTGTTTAAAGGAAGCGGCGATTAAGAACATCAGGAAGCGATTTAAAAACCCGCATCGGTGAACTAAAACGGAGACGGAAAAAAGGGAAAGAGACAGAAAATTATTTTTTCATAATTTATATAAAATACAGCAGATACAGGTTTGTATTTGGAAATCCTTCTTTTTAAAAACTTATTGACTGAAAAAGCACACAGCTTTTATGACAAAAACAAAGGCTGTTTCTTCTGAACTCTAGCAAACATTGCCTTTCCTCTTTTAGGATAAAATTGTTTTCCCAATAGCGTTTCCTAGTAAGCGCACAGAAACACAAGATTGCGCTTTCAGGAAGGCAAAATAAACGGAGGGAAGCCGACTTTGCACAGGCGTAACACGCTCCAGCGCAGACCTTCTTTGACTTTTAGTATCTGCGTTAAAACAGTTCCTAGAAAAACTACAGAGGGCAGGAGAGCCGGCACGTTCTTGGCGTTAACTTTGAAGTCCATACTACAAGCGCCTTCGGAAAAACGCGGACACGCATCGCGGACGTACCTTGTACTCGCAGACCGCTACGGAGCCTTTCCGTCCGTCTTGCACTTTCACGGCAGAAGAAAGGGCGACCGCGGTGAAACGGCGGCAGCTGACACTCTGCTGAGAGAGGAAAAAAAAAAAACCCGTAGCATAAAGCTGGGTAGGAGTCCCAAGCTTCCTGGTTTTGTGAAGTTTTGCGAAGGCTACAACCGAGGGAAGGAAAAAAGAGCCGTTTGGAACATATTGCCAAACAACATTTGGCCATAAAACTCGGATGCGTTTGACACGCGCCCATTTTTTGGGAACTTGCTATTCGCTTCCTGTTAGCGTTGTTCTTCCTTCAGAACCTCTGCTTGTAGCCAACTTATTTGCTACCGGTTCAAGCGCTTCCCTTCCTGGTATTACTGGCACACGGACCCAGGCGAGTCACTGAACCGCTCTTCTGAACGTCTCCAAACGACAATTACAGCCACGAGAGAGGAGTTCAAGAGAGGAAAAGGAGAGGTCGGGCAGCAAAAGAGCTCTGCAGGCTGCCACCAGTCAACACTGCGCTCTTTTTTTTCTTTTAAATCCACCCCCCCGCCCCCAAATACAAACCAAAAAAACCCCACCACCTTGTATTTTTTGCCTTTGGGAGCTCATCCCTGTCTCAGCACAGCGTCCTGTCAGAGCACGAAGCGCAGACGATCTGTATCCCGATTTGCACGTGACGAATCCGCGTTCGGAAGAAGTAGGCCAGATCTGTAAGACTGGTGTTATTTTGGGGGTTTTAACAATCGCAACGCAACTGCATCGACCGACGCGTTTGTGAGAAAACTCATTAACTTCTAAACGTAGCACCTCCTTGGGTAAAAAAAACGTGTTGGAGACTGAAAACAAAAAGGATGATTCAGAGCTCCCACTCACGATGGAGCCGTGGGGAAAGGAATGAAGGTGAAGACAAACAGCAGCAACGTCAAGTGAAATTCGGCTTTAATTCTGAGCACGTGCTTAAGAGACTCTCCAAGTCCACACCTCAATCCTAGGAGCGACTAGCCCTTTTCTGGAAGGACAAACTTTGTTACTTCAAAGTCCCAGACCGAAGGCTCCACGGAACAGAACGTGGACCGAGCCACAGGACGCTGTGCCATCGACGCTCTAATGGCAAAGAAAAATCACGGAAAACTAAATTTAAATATCAGTTCCCATCGAGCTTCATTCCTTACGTTTCCACTGGCACCTAGGTGCTCAAAAATGAACTCTACTGACACCGCATATTACTAACAATCGACTTCTGCGTATCAAAATAAAAAGGCTCTTTCCAGCTCGCCCATCCAATTAGCACGACCAAGCAGAAGAGAAACACCGGAGCCTAAAGAAGGGAACAGGCAGCTCTTCGTTTCTCCTAGAGCAAAGTCTGTTCTTTTGCCTGGAAGGCAAACATCCGTAACTCCCAAGGGAGCACTGCAGGAAGGAGGCGCGCTCTCTTACCTGCAGTTTGCCATCGGCTTTTCTGCACGGGCAGCAGATTTGCCTTTCCTCTGGCTTTGATGTGGCGCACCCGTAGCGTCCTTGAACCGGCAAGTGTTTCCCCCCGCTCCCGCAGCCCCAGACGCGCCAGCGAGCGGAATCCAGCACGCAGGATTTTCTGCACGGGACGCAGAAGGTGACACTGGGAAAGAAGGAGGCAAAAAAGGAAGCGGTTTTGCCCGGCAGCCACGGCCGTAGAAACTACACCTGCCGGCATGGCCCGGGGAACCAACGTGGCCGACCAAAAGCCCCGGGCTCCAAGATGCCGCGAGACGCAGCCCTCTGTGCTTTTGGACCCTGCGGGGACAGCGTTCCCCACGCCACCGCCGCACGTGGAAGCCCCGCCGAGCCGCCAGCGCGCCTCCGGGCAGCCCCCGCCACCGGTTCCGGCCGGCCCCCCACGACCGGCGCCGGCCCGCCGCCCCCCCGCCGCCCAGCCCCGATGCGGCGCGGCGCCCGGCCCCGAACCGGTGCGGCTCGGCTCGGCGCCCCCCCCCGCCGCCCGGCCCCGGAGCGGGAAGCGGCGCGGCTCGGCTCGTCGCCCTCCCGCCGCCCAGCCCCGAACCCGCGCGGCTCGGCGCGCCGCCCTCCTGCCGCCCAGCACCGGAGTGGCGCGGCTCGGCTCGGCCCGCCGCCCGGCCCCGAACCCGCGCGGCTCGGCGCGCCGGACCCCCGCCGCCCGGCCCCCGAACCGGCACGGCACGGCTCGGCTCGGCGCCCGCCCGCCCGCCGCCCGGCCCCGAACCCGCGCGGCTCGACGCGCCGGACCCCCGCCGCCCGGCCCCGAACCCGCGCGCCTCGGCGCCCCC